>NC_034602.1:34895045-34912728 GCF_900095145.1 Mus pahari | reverse complement strand
AGAGGAGAGGGGATGGGAAGGGGAGGGGAGGGGAAGGGGACGGAGAGGAGGGGAAGGGAGGGGAATAGAGGGGAGGGGAGGGGAAATTCAGGAGCCAGGCCATACCAGCAGGTGTGAACTGAGAAGGTTTTGGAATGTGAAATTGATTGAAGGTCTCCCAGTGCTCATCATGCCCTGTATCCTTTTGTCCTTAGAATCCATACAGATCATCTGTTGCTTTACTAATCAAACCTTGAAATATCTCAGAGTGATTTCTCCACACCAGTCCATGAGGGTAGAAATTAATCTCTATGCCAAAGCAGGAACGGCATAGGAATGTAATGAAATCAAACTGAGACCCACACCTAGTGCCCCAGGCCAGGAACAACTCACCCTGGAAATAAAGCAATTATTTGTGGTATCTGCCCATTTCACCTTTAGCCCTCAGATTTGGTGGAAAACAATTCAGTTAAAGATGTTACTGATTAACTCCTTCCCCCAAACCCTCCCAGGTGCTTTCACTCTGTACCCGGGGCATCAGGAACTTGTGAACAATACTTGCCTCCTGTCTGAGCTACCAGGACCTCAATATCTCCAGAGACAGAAGGTGAAAAACAGAAATTTTCACTCTGCTAATAAAATTGAGATTTTCATTTTCAACTTTTTGAAACACAGCACACACTCAATCGTGACCTTACATCTCAGAAGATTGTGCTGAAACCCAGCGTGATTTATGGAAAAATCAGAGTCCATCAGTACCAGAGAGCCAGGTGTGGAAGAGCTTCATGGGGAGCCACAGGATGGCAGGACTACTCTCAAAAGAATAGTTTCAGTTCCTTTCTTGGAAGTAGTGCTGTGGTATATAATCCTATGAAACCTTGGATGGGGGAAGGACAGCGGTGAACTTCTAACTTTACAAGCATACAGATGGTATGAGGATGGTTGAAGATTGAATCTCCTTCTAATTAGATTTTTTTTTCCTTATTTCTGTGAGGAGCACTGGTGAAACAGGTGGAGAGATCTTGCTCTTGGACCAAATCACCTGAGTTTAAACTCCACTTTAGTGTGTACTGGTCATTCAGTTTGTATGCCTTGGTGCTTTCATCTGCTTAATTGGGCACAATGATGGTGCTACATGCAGTCATTATAGAAATAACTACGCTACAATCCACAGACCCAAAGAAACTGGGTAATGAAGAGGCCTCAAGGGAAGATAGGCAAATCTCACTCAGAAGGAGAAACAAAATATGCGATTGAAGGTGGATGGAGAGGAAGAACTGGGTAGGAAGAGGGGGAAAGGGTGGCCATCAGGTTGGGTGAGGGGCAAGAGAGGGCTGAGAATGAAAATGGAAATGTGGGTAGGAAGTTATCTCTGAGACTAGCTGGAGGCCTGGAAAGGGAGAGGATACTGGGAGTCAATGGGAGTGACCCTAGCTGAGATTCCTACCAGAGGGGGATATAAAGACTGAAGTGGACACCTCCTGTAGCAAGGCAATAGTTCCAGAGTAGGGAGGGGGATGTCAATCCACCCACAAAACCTTAAACCCAAACTTTGTCTTTCCTACAAGACATTCCGAGATAAAGATGGAGCAGAGACTGGGGGAACAGCCAACCAATGACTGCCCCTACTTGAGATCCATCCCATGTGAGAGAGCCGACTCCTGACACTATTAGTTAATGATACTCTGCTATGTTTGCAGACAGGGAGCTAGCATCACTGTCTCCTGAGAGGCTTCATCCAGCAGCTGATGGAAACAGATGCAGAGACCCACATCCAAACATCAGCTAGGGCTCGGGGAGTCTTGTGGAAGGGTGGGGTATAGAAGTAAGCAACTCAGAAGGGTCAAGGACACCATAAGAAGACCCACAGGGCCAACTGGGACCATGGTGGCTCACAGAACCTAGGCCACCAACAAGGGAGCATGCAGGAGCAGGACCTAGACCTCCCACACATTTGTGCAGCTTGCTTTTCATGTGGGTTCCCTAACAAGTGGAGCAGAAGCTGTCTCAGGCTCTGTTCCCTGACATTGGATTCCCTTCCCCCTACTGTCTGGTTGGGCCTCAGTAGGAGAGAATGCATAGTCCTGTTGGGACAAAATGTCCCAGAGTGGGGTGGTACCCAAGGGGAGGGATTCCCTTCTCTAAGAAGAAGTGGAGGGGCAATGGATGGAAGGATTTGTAAGGTTGACTCTGGGAGAAGAGGAGACTGTGATCAGCATGTAAAGTAAATAAAAAATAATTATGAAAACAAAAGGCAAATGATCAAACTCTTTAGTCTCAGGCAATGTGTTTGTCATTGTCTTAGAGGATCATCAGTCCCCTTTGATTAGACATGAGCCTATGGTCTGAATGTTTGTGCTCCAACACAGTTTATAAATTTGTAACCCAATATAATAACGGTATTTAAAAGAGGGACATTGATGGGTATTTATAACGTAAGGTTTGAACTTCTTATCAGTACCCTGCCAGAGAAGTCCAATGTAACTGTCCCCCCTCTACCTTTTAAGGATGTGTCAGGATGTTGGTAATCTGTGACCTAGAAAGACATGTTCAACAAAATCCAACCATGCTTCCTCCCTAATCTTGGGCATCTCAGCATCCAGAACTGTAATCAATAAATGTCTCTGCTGCTTATAAACTACCCAAATGATGGCACTTTTGTAGAACATTGTAAATCAACAAGATACTTACAATTTACTCCTCTTCCCACCCCTGAGAATTTGAGAAGACAGGTATACTTTTTATACCAGTAGGTACATATAAGGGAAGAAAGTATTGGCATATGCAAACAAAATACTCCTTCTGCCAGTCACATGTGTAGGCATCTTAGCCCAAAAAAATCCTTTCAGCATGAGAATAGACAGATGGCAGTATATTTCTACAATGGAATACTCTTTTGGGATGAGGGATGTGTAAACAAAGGAGCAGTGAACTAGCAAACTGGATCACTCCATAGACAGAAAGACGTTTTAGGAATCAAACTGCCAAGGCCATCTCTTGGAGGGCTGGGGAGGGATGGGGTTTGGGGAGGATAAAGAGGTAAAATGGCAGAAAGGCAAGAGGATTTTATATGACAGTCAGTGGGTATGGGGGTGTCTTTGAGATGATACAGTTTGTTCAGATTGACCACAAACTGCATGTCCTTGCCCAAGGTAATTGACTTTTGTTCAAACAAGGCAAAATTAGTTAAGGATGACTGAAGTCAGAATTGTGAGGACTGTGGAAAAAACTGAGACTGTGGTCTCAGGCCAGTTGTGACTGGTCCCACAATGGTCATCCCAGAAGAAGACAGGGATGTGACATTGCTACAGAGGAAACCCAAATTAGGCTAAAAATGCAGAACATCTAACCCGTGGACCCCAAGCCCTGGAACCAGGCCTGACCTCAAGGAAGACAAAGTATTAAAGATGCTAGAAGTCCCCAGTTGATAGCCATTCACAAATAGACAATTAGTGTTCTCCCAGGGAGTCTCACTGGGGACACAAACAACTCTCAAGGATAGGACCATGCCCAGCAGTAGATGGCCAACACAAAAATAACCCAGTGGCATCCCTGAGGTTCTTTGCTTCATAATACACCATAAGGTGTTTTGTTTGGTTTACCTTACAGGTTCTTTGTGTATATATTATGGTTTCTGGTTTGTGTTTTAATAGGACTTTGTGCGTCTGTCTGTCTGTATTTATGTCTGTTTCTTTCACTTTTTCTTTGGCTCCCTTACTTCTGTATATTTATTTTATCTTATTCTGTTTTTGTTGTTTCTGTTTTATCTTATTCTATTTTTATTATTATTTGTTAATGCCTGCTTCATGTTGGAATAAGAGAGAAAGAAGGGGTGTGGATTTGGGTGGGTGGGAGAAGTAGGGAGGACCTGAGAGTTGCTGAGGGAAGGAAAACCATAATCAAAATGTATTGTATGAAAAAAAATCTATTTTCATTCTTTAAGGGATACTGGAATTTGCCCATTTAAGGCATTTTACCCATGGTCCAAACAATGTGTACAGCTCAAAAGCAGCGCAGTCCTCATAAAGCCCCTGGCTCTAGACTTCCATGCAGTCAGTTCAGAATCACCTCCTAAACCAGTCAGTTCTTGTTTCTGCTGTCCAAGTTTTATCTTAATCCATCCATGTTTTCATGATGTAATTTCCACTGCTGCCCAGCCTCTGAGAATGAAGTTTCAGTCAAACTGTCTTTGTCTCTCTCAAGCCACCTGCACCCCTGAGAGAGAGCCTCAGGTAGAAATGGAATCGCCTCTACAGTCCAGTATGCCTGAACATTCCCGGTGCCTCTGTAGTGACTGCTCTCGCTAAGGGAGAAAACTCACAGCATTCATGAGAATCCAATTCCTATTCTCATTCTTCAGGCAAAGACTTCACCCAAGAGCAGCAAACAAATTATTTGGATGCCTGCTTCCAACCCACCCTCTCACAACCTCCTCAGACCTCGATGCTGAGTATAAGGCCTTGGTATCCATATTTACCTTAAGTTTGTAGGTGAGAAATAAAGCCTGTTTGTTTACTCCAACATGGTGTTTCAAATTCACACAGGGGTTGTCTTGGCTTTCTCTTTGGCCAGGAAGAGACCAATAACATCGGTGATGACTCTGCTTCAGTCACCTACTGCTCAATGAAGACCTGAATCGTTGTCCACTCCTCCAAACACTAGGCCTTGTACTGGAAATTCCCTGGCTGAGGAGAGTCAGCACCATATGGATGTGAGTCTGTTGGTAAAAGAACAGCAGTCCTCCCTCTTTGGTTTTGTTTTTATCGTTTATATGTTTTTATCGAGGTCCTAATATCACTAAAACACACTTAGCATTATGTAGCTCGGTTTAGTGAATTTTAACAGTTACACGTCCTCATGGAACTCTCATCTTGAATAAGACAGAGCATAGCTCAGTCATAAGCTCCCTTGCTGGGAGAACATTCCTTAGCATCGTGAAAGGCCAGAAAGAATTATCTATCACTTTCCTTTACGCAGTTGGAGTCAGATTCATACCTGACTGGTAAAACATACTCCTTCAAGGTCCTACCCCAACTCCAGCTGTAAGTGTCTTGTAACATTCTATCTGAAACACAGAAAACTCTAGCTCCCCTTCTGTCTATCCCTGGACTATTGAGTTTATCTCCCTGAGCTCCCTTGACCTTCTAAATGTTTTTATACTTCTTACGTCCTTGCTCCTCCACTCATCTTCTTTATTGAAGAGCCTGTTTTTCAGAATCAAGCCTGAAGGTTCTTTTATAGCATTGCACATAAGTTTTATATATTGGGTATCTTGTGGAAAGTGATAAGCTCAAGAGACTATTATGTGCCAATGCTAGGTGATGTTTTCTGTGTACTCGGAAATATTAAAGTATGTACCTTAACATCCAGGGTTCTCTCACTATGGCATGTTAGAGCTGTTCCACATAGTTCATAAGACTCCATGTGTGCATCAAACTCATCAACCCAGAGAACAAGAAGTACTTTTTATAAACATTTTATAGGTTGTCCAGGCTTGGTGACATATGCTGGACACTTGGAAGACTAATATCAGAAATATTGCAAATTCAAAGCCTGCCTTGGCAGCAGAGTGAGTTCAAGGCCAGCCTGGCCGACTTATTGAAACTGTCCCCCAAAACAAAAAGAAAAAGAATTGGTAAAGCACCAGTCTAGTATTCATGAAATGTTAGAGTCAATCCTCAGTACCACAAAAATAAGTAAATAATAAATAATTTACATAATATGAAGCCCATGAATTTTGGATGTTTAGTTTGTTGAACTATGACAAATGTATATACCCATATACCACCATCCCAATCAAAGCCCAACTATCTTCATTATTCCGGAAAGTTCCATCTTTCCTAGTCTAGTCAGTTGCATCTCCAAGAAATAACCACCTTTCTAATTTCTACTCCACAGTTCTTTGGAGTCCATTCTAAAATGTCACAGAATGAAAGTGTCCAGGAGGTCCTCTTTTGTTTCTAGGACATTCCCTCAACATAACAATTTGTGCTTGATTTGTGTTTATTACTACTTTTTTTGTTTTATATTGCTGAAAGGTAGTCCATTTTATAAAAATAGAGTAATTTTTTTATTCTTCTGTGAACAGTTATTCAGTTTTCAGTTTGTAGCTTTTACTTCTAAAGCTACTAAAAACATCTTCATAAAGTTGTACATTATAATGGTACTTAAAATAGTCATTTAAATGTCCAGAATTAAACTAGTATGAGATAGAGTAATGCTAAATATTATATAATTATATATAAATATATAGTAGCTATATATATATATATATATATTTATTTAAATTATATAATACTTAGTATATAAGAACATGTACTAAGGATACTATACAATAAAAGTATATAATCATTCAAAATTATGTTTACTAGCAATTTTGTGGAATGGAAAGTACTTGTAATAAAAGGCTAAAGGTGGATAATAGAATGAAAATTTTCTTTTGCAATAGCATATGTTCAACTACAGTTAACTATATGCCTAAAATACATATTGTGTGCAAATACTAATGAAACATACTAGTATATTAATGATAAAAATTAATGTGACAAAGAGTTATAAACTGTAGCCTACTATTAATAAAACAGAGTCATTTGCAGATGATGGAGAATATGCCAAGTTCTGTTGTTCTAGATATTTGTCAATCTCTCTACCTAAGCAAGTTAGAAATAAATCATTTGTACGTGCTGCCATGTGCTAGGCAGCACGTTTTGACAGCACAAGTATGAAAAACATCAAACCTGATTCTCCTGGAAGAAGACAGATGAGGAATAATGGGAAGTAAATACATATGAGGGGAGCTCTCTCTCTCTCTCTCTCTCTCTCTCTCTCTCTCTCTCGGTTCTCCATTCTCTCTTCAGTGGCTTCACTGAGGGCTCAGATCCTAATTACTTCTTTCCCAGATGGTTCCAATAATGTAACCACTAGTTTCACCTGTATTCCCTTCTTCTGTACCATTGGCAATGTGACCTTTTCAAGTCATTCTGGGACCAAAGACCTCCCTGGGTAATTCTGCAATGACTCCTCCTGCCTACAGAGTGATGCTCATACAATGCTATGTCCTTCAAACATCAAAGGTAAAACTAAAAGATTATATTTAAAACACAAAGAATTGTACAATGTTTTTATAGATATTATTTCTACATCTTTTCTGCAAGCCTGTAAGGAGTTCCTAAGAAATCTAGACAGGCTAATCATGTATATGTCCACATGAATATCTAGAGTCAATAGACACAATACTTTTGC
Source organism: Mus pahari (assembly GCF_900095145.1). Taxonomy (NCBI): domain Eukaryota; kingdom Metazoa; phylum Chordata; class Mammalia; order Rodentia; family Muridae; genus Mus; species Mus pahari. Next base: position 34,905,507 of record NC_034602.1, on the reverse strand, counting down.
CAGAGAGTATTGTCCACAAAGGATTAACTTATTGATTTTCTTAGATCTAGTGCTGCATATTCTCAATTTCTATCCAGATATGCAAGGGATAATGAAGTCGTTTTAAACAATACACGAAAAACAGGTGGGCCATTGGAGAAAGGAACACAGTTTAAGAGCAGACTAGACAGAGAATTTGGGTGTTTCCCCACTACTGTATCAAAGCATCCTTTTACATTTTTCATTCTGAGATTATGGTCCTACCTAGTGTACTGGGACTACCTAATCCACAGCTTTCTGGGACAGCCATTGGTTAGTGAACTAACCAACTTAATTGAATTTTACTTCTTTTAAAAATAAACAAGCAAACTTTCCCTTTTGAAACCTTTAATGTCCAGGCAAAATAACTTGCCTCTTGCTTGGAGTTTATGTCTTGTTGAGTAATTATAGTTGCTAAGACAGCTGTCCCTGCGTCCTTGTTGGTCAAGGTTCTGATCATATTTGGTTCTTAAGCTTTCATCATGGAAGCTTTTCCATCATAGCTTTTTAATCAGGCGTTCTTGTTGCTGGATTTTGAACTGGTTCCATGGTAATAAATCAATTGGGAACTATTTTTAAAGTGCTGCAAATGATTAAAAGTATGCACAAGAGTTGTGTATTTCACACAGAGAGAAGTGTACTTAAAAACGAGCCTGTTGTTTCCAGGTGTGCCTTTTGCATGCATGGGTGTTTGTTTTTAATAAATTTCACAGAAATCTCACTAAGGTGGATTGATTCATTTCTCCTTTGATATTTCTCTCATTTCATAGAAGCAAAAACAAATCATATTTCCTTGAGATACTTGTTCCAGCTGAATGATATGGACAGTACAATTTTCACTGCAGGGGAGGCTGTGGTTGGATATGAGGACTTCTTGAGAGGAAAAAAAAAAGAGGAGAAAGGAGAGAGCCCCTAAGGATTGTGGTGCCTCCATCCCTGGGGACTTTTAGAACTAATATGCAAGCCAAACAGAATACTATTTAATAAAATATGTTAATAGCAATAAGGCATCAATTTAAGCACTAATTCTGAAATTTTGTTGATATCTGCTAATAAAGGCAGCTGATTCTTTTAAAATATGGAGGCCAGGTCTAATGAGATGGCTTTATGGGTGACCAAGCTGCTGCAAACACCTATGACTAGAGTTCCCAGGGCAATGACAACAAGAGGATCACTGGGGTTTACAAAGAAAGCCTGTCTCAGAGGAACAGGGGGCACAAGATGCACCAACCTTTGCATATCCCATATGTATATGCACATGCATTCACATACACACAGGCATATGCAATAAATGAATAAGCAAATAAATATTCAAAAATATGGAAGCCACATGGTGGTTCACAACCATCCGTAACAAGATCTGACACCCTCTTCTGGAGTGTCTGAAGACAGCTACAGTGTACTTACATATAATAAATAAATAAATTAAAAAAAAAATATGGAAGCCATGTCTAGGCTCAGTGGGAAAGCATCATGTTAAATTAACAGGGTCTATGCTCTCCTGATTTACATTCAATTAATTTTTTTTCAAATTTTATTTCTGTTTAATGGGTACGAAGTTGTATATTATACGGTGGATGTAGTGGAAAGCTAAAGAAATTAAACATTTTTGCTCTTTCCCCCTAAAACAAAGCTATGGGGAAGATTTAATTGTGAACTCCCTTTTGGAAATTAAAAACTGATATTGATACAGCATGCATAATTCAAGAAAAATAATAATGTAGCTATCCAGTCTCCAGCCCAGAACTCCCAAAATAATTTAATTCTTCCTGCTTGGTCCTGTCCCCACCTCCCTTGTTTTATGTAGCCCCTTATTTCAGACTCATAGCTTTCGATTTTTACTCTTCTGGTTATCGAGGTCTATGACTGTGTACCAGCCATACATCCCATCCTGCAGGCCCTGTTGATGCCTTCAGAGGATGTCACCCTGAGTCTGCCTCAGAGAAGGCATCATTACTTGTCTTCAGTCAAGTCTTATTGGTAATAATACTGAAGATCTATAAAGCAGAAAAAACGGGGGCTTGCTGGTACAGAGTGGGGCAGAATAAGAAGCATAGCATAAAGCCATGTGAAATGGTAGGGAAAAAAAATCACAAAACAAGTACGTAAATTCATGGAACAATGAACAGACTGGCTTAGTTTATTCAATTTGGGGGAAAGAAGGTGGTAGTTATTCATACAGTACTGGTGTTGTCTAAAGAAAAAAATCATTTTATTGATTAATCCCCACAACCACCTGAGCTAGGAAGACAACAGCCTGCTTCGTTATAGTAAAACTAATATGAATCCCATAACCCAGTGTGAATCACGGACAAGTATCTTGTCCATTGTCACAGGCTAATGGCCAGCTTTCAGAATTCTAGCCACCGCTTCCTGTTCCCATATCCAGAGAGCCTTCTGCGCAAAGCTTCATGATCAAGTGACCATTCTCAGTGGACGTAAGGGTGAGATGTGTGGGAAATGTCATAATGGCAGATACACTAGACTGCAGGGAAGCAAACTAGCTTTGCCAAGTTGGCAAGTTGCCCTTGTCTGACATATGCTATGGTTTGGTTTGTTTGTTTGTTTGTTTGTTTGCATCCAAAATGCTACCCACCTCCTGGTCCCTCCTTACACAGACCCTCCCTCCAGACCCCCCTCCCTTTTGCCTCTGAGAGGGCCACCCGCCTTCAGTATCTCCCCACCTGGTATATCAAGGTTTTGCAAGATTAGGCTCATCCTCTCCCACTGAGGCCAGGCATGGGAGCCCTGTGCTACCTGTGTGATGGGGAGCCTCGGACCAGTCCATGTGTGATCATTTCCTTTGCCCTATAACAGGATAAAGGGGACAAGGCACAGCACAGGGGACAAATGTCATACATACACTTAGGGACCATACTCTAGAACAGGGAACTGAGAACTAGGGTTGTAGAGCCACGTTGACCTTCTGCTTCCTTAAGAAGAATAAAATGGCTGAATCTCTGGGAGGTCCCAGGGGACCAGTTGGCACTGTTGGTCTTCCTGTGGGGCTGCCATTTCCTTCAGTTCCTTCAGTCCTTCCCCTAATTCTTCCACAGGGGTTCCTGACCACCATCCAGTGCTTGGCTGTATCTGCATCAGTCTCAGTCAACTGCTGTTTAGAGCTCCTCAGAGAACAACCATGCTAGGCTCCTGTCTGCAATCACAACTTAGCATCAGTAGTAGTTTCAGGAACTGGTGCCCACTCATGGGATGGATCCCAAGTTGGACTGGTTATTGGTTGGCCATTTCTTCAGTCTCTGTTCCATTTTTGGCCCTGCATTTTTTTTTAAGACAGGACCATTTTGGGTCAAAAGTTTTGTAGGTGGGTTGGTGTCCTCATGCTTCCACTGGGGGTCCTGCCTGTCTACTGGAGCTTCCATGGATAGAACTAGAAAATATCATCCGGAGTGAGGTATCCCAGACCTGAAAGGACATGCATGGTATGTACTTGTTGATGAGTGGATAGTAGCCAAAAAGTTCAGAATATCCATGATACACTCCACAGACCCAGAGAAGTAAAACAAGAAGGAAGAACTGAGTGAAAACGCTAGAATCCCACTTAAAAGGAGAACAAAATAGTCATGGATATAGAGAAAAGGGGGGACATGGGTGGGGAAGGGGAGAGCAAGGGAAGTCAGGGGGCAGGATCAGACATGGGGAGAGACAGGAGAGAGCCCCAGAGGTCCAGAAAAATGAATGGAAATAAGCAGATGCCAGGGTGGGGGTGGGGAGTTGAGGGTAGAGGAAATCTCTAGGAAGTCCCAGAGATCCAGAAGGAGGGAGGCTCCCAGGAGTCAATGCAGGTGACCAGAGTCAAAATGCCTAACAGTGGTGATATGGAACCTAAAAAGGCATGTTCTATGTTAAGAGACAGAAGACAGTTAACTCTTTCATCAACAAATCCAAACCACAAGAAGTAAGACCCCCTACTTGAAAGAATCTTAGACCCTAGCAGCAGATTCTTGGTAAGCTCTCTCCTTTCTGCTGATGTCTTCTCTATATGTCTACTTCTTTGTCAACCCCTTTCTGTTTGCTTCTTTATAAAAATACCCACCACACACATACACATACACACACACACACACACACACACACACACACACACACACACATAATTTCACATTATTTTATTTGTATCCTCCTTCCTCTATAAGGTCAAGGAAGATAAAAGAGAAGATATATCCCCTTCCTTTCCCAAAGTAGTGTTGATGTAGGTGTGATACAGTCCGTAAGATGGAAGGGTGAGTCTGTTGGATATTTATAAAAGAACTTGTTACCCTTGATTAAATGTCCTCAGCTTCCTCAGGAAGCTGTTCTGTTGGAATGCCTGGAAATGTGACAGCCGTGTCATAAACAGGAGAGAGGTAGGCGAAACAAAACACCTCTGCCAATTGACAATGCTGCTCTTTCCTGGCAGGGGATGGGTGGAGAGAAAGATGGTGCTGGCCCACTTTGTGTGGCAGTGGCTTTGAGAAAGAGTTCTGGCAACTAAGAAGTTCTGAAATGGGAGTTTGCAGTATGCAGAATCCAGATAGAAAAAACAAACAACAGAATGAAAAGCTCATTTTCCCATATTGAACAGGTAATATTAGCTATCTTTGGAAATAAAAGAGAAAGAGTGGAACTCTTCAAGTGTTTTGGTTGCAATGTGTTGCCTCTCAGAAAGTAGACCCCAGTGGTCATCACTTCTTCGGCTCTATAGCAGGATAAATGGGATAAGGCACAGCACAGTGGACAAACATCACCATTTAGGGATCATACTCTAGAACAGGGAACTGAGAACGAAGGCTATAGAGCCACGTCGTGTGACCTTCTGCTTCCTTGTGGAGAATAAAGTTCTATTGAAACACAGTCAAGTCCGTCTGTTTACCTATTGTGTGTGGCTGCTTTCATGCTGAAAGGTCAGAACTGAATAATTGCAGCAGAGACTGTGCAGCTAACAAAGCTAATACTACTTTATATCTGATTCCTTAAAGAAAGCTTGTTGATCCCAGGTCTTGACCGACTGAAAACATACCCAACGGTCATATCATATATAAAAATGACAAACATGGACCATAAGAACTCTGAACCATAGCCTGTAGCAACCAGCCTAGGAAGATCGATGTTATCTCTAGCAACTGGGCCAGGAAGCCAAACAATAACCTTCAAACATCACAAGACATCCAAGACTTGATTAATAACTGGCAGCCTCCTAAATATTTCCCTTGTTCCCAACGTAGGAACATCCAAAGGACACCAATTACTCACACCTAATGGATCACATAGGATGCTCCACTTCTGCTCAGCTTACCCTAGCATCCCCAAAGCAGAGCCTCCGATCAAGGTACATGTGCATCTTTTCCCCTTTCCTCCAGTACCAAAGCTTCCTTTTTGCCCTTTGAGTTTGTGCCAAAAGACAAGTGCCAGGAAATTACTTTTTAAAGATTTATTTCATTTTTTTATTTGTGGGGGGTTGGGGGTGGGTGTGCACACATCCCACATATGTAGTCCCCAAGAGGATTAGAAGAGGGTGTTGCATCCTGCGGAGCACAAATAATAGACAGTTGTGAACAGAACAACATGGGCAGCTGGGGATGAAATTCCAGTTGTCCAGAAAAGCAGTAAATTCTCTTAACCATTGAGCCATCTCTCCAGCCCCATAGATGAAAAGTTTAACAACAACAGCAAAGATTAAAGGAGTGGAGTTGCTGCTTACCAGTAAATCAAAGACCACATACATCCTATGGCTGAGATCATTGTCATGCCTGAAATATGTACAAAACACAGATGTTCTAAAGACAGACTCATAGATTATATCTGGGTCAGGTATCTAGTAATTGTCTAGCATTTATTAGTTAGTAATCATTAAAGTTGCTTAATATCCAGAAAAATGGCTTTTCCCCCAAATTAACATTTCCTCCTATTTAAAGCACAACAGTAAGCTACCCATTTCAAACTATTGGCAAGCCATTTCTTTGGAAATCCAACACCATAAATAATATTATTCTAGCTTTATAATTGGTATGTGCTATTGTTTGGGCAACAGATCTCACCCACGGGCTCATATTTTAAATTTCTAGTCTCCAGCTGATTTGGGGAGGCTGTAGACACTTTAGGAGGTAGACCTGAGCTGGGAGAAGTACATAATGGAGAACAGGTCCTTGAATATACATTGTCTGTAGGTCCTTCCCATTGTACTCTTCGGTTATTGTCAGCTAGGCTGTGAACAGCTCCACTGCATACACCTACTACCACCATGTTTTCCCAAAGGGTCCAGGCAACCATGACTCCTTTGAAACCTTGAACCAAAATAAATGTTTCTTCCCTTAAGATGTTGTGTTGAGTATTTGGTCATAGTAATGAGAAAAGTAAGGCACATAGAAAATTGGACCAGAGAAGTGGGGTGATGATTAAACATGGCCATGTTGCTCTGTAGACTTTGGAACTGATTTGTAGGAGGAATTTGGAGGAGTTTGGATAAGCAGAATTTAAAAGGCCTAAAATACCATATGCATCGTTTACTGAGTGATTCACATGGAAGCCACAATTATGTCAGAAGGAATATTAGATAGTGAAACCCAGGTTCATAGTTTTTAGATGGAAATGAACTATTAGGAATTTTACTAGAGATTATTCATGTTATATCCTAGCAAAGATTTTCTATAAACTTTGTACATGTCCTGAACCTATGGGATGCTGAGTTTAAAGGTGATGGACTAATCAACTTAGTGGAGGAAACATAAAGGCAGAAGAACATTCAAGCTTTTGAATGATTGTTGCAAGCTAGTTTGTAAATTTACAATGATAAGCAGAATCTAAATGAAAAGCAAGAGGAGTTTTACAGACAGTCTAGTCAGAAAAGGATCAGGGAATGCTGTGGCAAAGGAAGGTGTTGTTAAGGAGATTAGAGCAAAGCATAAGAAAGGGACAGATGAGAGAATCCTTGGAGCATCTATTCTATCTGAAAAAGTCTATTGAGAAGCAGTTTTTAAAAATTAAGATAGAGAACACTAAACATTGGCCTCCAAGTCTCTCTCTCTCTCTCTCTCTCTCTCTCTCTCTCTCTCTCTCTCTCTCTCTCTCTNTNTGTGTGTGTGTGTGTGTGTGTGTGTGTGTGTGTGTGTGTCTAAGTCTACATGTATGTGTGCACACATGCACACGCACAACAAGCATTTTTCACTGGGCAAATAGTAAAGATGAATTAGCTTGACACTACCCAATGCAGACTCCAGCATCCAAATTGTAAGCTAATTTAAACGATCTCCCTTTAAGAAGAGAGAATCACAGGAATGTCCTGGTCATATGGGGCCACCTAGGAAAGAGTCCCTGGTTTGTGCTGTTCAGACCCAGAGATAACTACAACCAAGATTGAAGGGGACTCGGTGGCTATGTTACAGCTGATGACACACACTGACATCCTCCTCCTGAAGCCTAGTTTGCTGTGTGAACAGTGAAGAGTGATAGGATCATAGAGGCTTCCACTAAGATTGTTAAGGAAAGTCTATGGGGCCAGGAAATGTGCGTCAGAATGAGCGTCTCTGAAAAAAAGCCACGAGACAGCAAAGCATGAGGCTTAGTAAATGAAGTCTAGGTGCAATGGAAGCTCAAGGACATTGGATAAACAAAGACCATGTTTGCTGAGAAAAGCCACAAGCAATGAGTGAAAACAGTCCAATTGAAAGGCTGGGTAGGAAACAAATAACAAGACCACAGGGGCAGGGCTGTTCAGGCCTAAAGGAATTCAGCTTATGATACTTTATACCCGAATGCTGGACATTGACCTACAAAATGCAGTGTTTTCCTTGCTGGACTTTGGCCTTGCTTTAGTCTGACCCTTCTTTACTGTCCTCCTGCTTCTTGCTTTTGGAATAGAAATGTTGATTCTGTGCTACTATATGTTAGAAGTACATAATTTCCTTTCGTAATTTTACCTGGCATGATGGTGCATACCTTTAAGCCCAGCACAGGCAGACCTCCATGAGTTTAAGGCAATACTATGGCACAAGTTCCAGACCAGCTAACGATATATAATGAGATCCTATAAAAAAAAAAAAAATTAAAAGTTAGAAGAGTTAGTTCACAGCTAAATTGCCTGAGTCTTAAATATTTTAGACTTGGGAACAATGCTGATATTAAGACCTAATGACTTTTATAAATGAACTGAATCCTCTCCATACTATGAGCTACCTATAAGCCCTTAGGAGCCAGGATGTGATGCTAAATTTGAATATGAAATACATCCTATAGGTTCGTTTTGGCTGCCAGTCACTCCCATGGACTGTTTTGTTGTTGTTGTTGTTGTTGTTTTTGTTTTTATGTTTTTTTGTTTTTTTTTTTAGGACTGTCCTGTGTGTCTTTATATACACCTTTGTCCTAAACTCTGTTAGCCTATTTCTCCTTTGAGACCTGTGGCTTCTTTCTATTCATCTGCCTGACTCTAATACAAAAAATTTCCCCTTGCAATAAATGTACAGTAGTGACTGAGTATCCTCAGAGCACTCATTCCAGTACACACACCTTTATCAAAATCCACAATGCTCAGGTCCCTATATCAATGGTGTAATATTCGCATATAAAGTATGAACATCCTTCCAAATACTTTAAATCATTTCTATATTATGTAGAATACCCAATACAATGTAGATGCTATGCAAATAGCAGTTGTACTGTGTTATTTATGGGATAAATAACACCAGGAGTATGTGTATGCTCAGTACAGACACACTTTTCATTTTCACATGTATTTCCTATCCCTAATTGGCTGAATCTGTAGAAGCAGAATCTGTGGGCAAGGAAGGTCAACTATCTTCCTTTGACTTCAGTTTGTAACAATACTGGATTCCAGTCCAATTCTCAGAGAATCTAAAATATCACATCCACCACCTTTTCTCATTAGTTTCTTTTATTTCTTAGGCTGCCCATTTATATGGATATTTTTTAGACCATAATTCTATCCTCCCCTGAAACTGTTCTTTGCTGGAAGTCCCCAGACGCTGTACCCCCATTCCTCTCTCTGAGTCATATTTATCATCCAAAGCAATTATTTTCATGAACTTCCTCACTTCCCATCTGTATCAGTTTCTTAAGGCTGTTGTTATGAAGCTCTATAAGCTTAGTGACTTTTAAACGACAAAATTTTATTGTCCCAGAGTTCTGTTGGTGTCTTACTTAGGGTTTCCATTGCTGTAAAGAGACACCATAACCAAGGCAACTCGAATAAAGAACATTTAATTGGGTCTGGCTCAGAGGCTCAGTCCATTATCATCAAGGCAGCATCCAGGCAGGTATGGTCCTGGAAAAACTGAGAGTGCTATATCTTGTTTTGGAGAGTAAATAGAAGACTGGCTCCTATTTGACTAGGAGGAGGAAGGGCCTCAAAGCCCATCCCCATGGCAACATACTTCCTCCAGAAAGGCCACACCTACTCCAACAAGGCCACACCCACTCCAGCAAGGCCACACCCACTCCAGCAAGGCCACCCCTCCTAGTGGTGCCACTCCCTGAGCCAAACATATTCAATCCACCACAGAAGGGGTACAAGTACAAATCAATATATAGGCAAGCTGGTTCTTCTGTGGGCTTTGAGGAGTCCTGCACCCCATGATTCTCTCCCAATTTGAGGAGACTGGTGGAAAGCCTTGGTGGAAAGCCTTGGTGGAAAGCATGTCCATACATCTCTCAGATCTCTTCTCCAGGCTGGCAAGATTAATTCAGGGGGCAAAAGTGCCTGCCATTAAAACTGATGGCCTCACTTTTTTCCCCAGAAGCCATTTAGTCATAACTACTTCAAAGTACAGAGATGAAAGAACTACTGAGAGTTCATCCCTAAGTGGGATATGTTTACCACACACTCTGAGGCCCAGGGAACGCTGAGAACAAGACAGAAGATGACAAGAGGTGGAAGATGAGGAAGAGTTCTAGGAATTAGCCCTCTGGATATGGTGCAGCACGGCAATCAGGAACAGCAGCTGCACCTGCCTACCATGTCATGAAAGTAGGAAGGGGACTAGTTAGCAAGAAGGGCTGAGAAGGAATGGGGGGTATGTGTAATCACAATAGCTTATATAAAAATAGGAAATCATTTTTTAAAAACTACTAAACAGAAAAGTACTACCGGAGTGGGGATGTAGCACAATTGGGAGAGTGCTTGCTAGCATAGAACTCTGGGGTCGATCCCCAAAATTGCACAAAACTGGATATAATGCACAACACCTGCAAATCTAGCCCTTGGGACACAGGAGGATTAGAAGTTCAAGGTCACCCTTGCCTATTTAGTGAGGGTGGGGTCAACCTGGGATATATATCAGCCAACAGCCACAGCAAAACTATTAAACATACCTAGCTTCTTTTGCCTTAAACTTTATATGTGTAAAATTGTGTATATTAATACACATTAATAATTAATAGCACACATTATTGTATCTTTTTTTGTTGTTGTTGTTGTTGTTGTTTTTTGTTTTTT
>NC_034602.1:34880404-34892030 GCF_900095145.1 Mus pahari | reverse complement strand
TGACCTGCTTGAGTTCCAGTCCTGCATCCTTTGGTGATGAACAGCAGTATGGAAATATAAGCCGAATAAACCCTTTCCTCCCCAACTTGCTTCTTGGTCATGATGTTTGTGCAGGAATAGAAACCCTGACTAAGGCAATAGGGGGGAAAAATAAGCATAAATATCTCCCAAACAACTTTTTTGACTGCTGCTGAAATGATGGTTGCTGGATGTACTGAGTTGCATCAGCCATATAATTACATGAAAATCATGTGTTTCTTCTTTCCTTTCCCATAGGGCTAACAGAGAATTTAAACTTACATACCTGGCCTATTCCTAGTGATTAGCACTAAATTATGGGCGGACACCACCACAGTGACACTCTTAGATTCTAGTGCCAAGAGAAGAGTTCCCTCTGCCAGCCTTGGGAGATCCTTCTAGTATGTGTTGACACAGCTCAAGAAAAGGAAGGGTTGAAGTCTAGCACATCTGGGGTAGAAACCAAGTCCTGGGCTGGCTTGCTTGTGATATGAAGCTTGTACCATTTTCTGGGCCTCCCTGCATCCTCACCTATAAAATGGGAGCAGTAAACAGCACTTGAAAGCAATGATAGAGAAAATGATCACTCTTGTCCTGGGCACACAATAAGCGCATTCATTCTCCAGGCTGAATATTTGTGTTTCTACTAAATTCACGTATTGAATTCTAACAATGATGGAATGGTTTTGAGAGGTGAGGACTTTGGGGGATGATAAAGCCATGACATCAGAGCACTATGAATGAAATTACAGAAGATCCTGGAGGGTCCCCTTGCCCTGTCTACTGCATCAATATGGAATTATAATTTTTTAAGTGTCATCAACGAATCAAGACCCATAAAATCTGCTGGCACCCTGATCTTGGATTACCCAGACTCTGCAGCTGTGAGAAATAGTAAACAGCATCCCTTCAAGACCCCTGCGTCAGTTCTCTCCTCCAGGTTTCTGCTGTGTTTGAGTTCCTATCCTGACTTCATTTGATGATGAACAGTGATGTGGAGTGTAAGCCAAATAAACCCTTCCCCCCGCCAAGTTGCTTTGGTCACCGTGTTTTACCACAGTCACAGTAACCCTAACTAAGACATTATCCTTTCCTCTGCTGCAGACCTATGTCTCCAGCTTGTCTGAAATGACTTCTTTTTCTCACCTTGACCTTCAGCTCCGTCACTCCTCTGGTTTATCTTAGCTATATTTCAATCTCCTTTTAAAAACGTTAGTGTCTTTCAAGGAAGGCCTGCCTGAAATCCTCCTTCCTTGATAAAACTACCCCCTAGGAACCCCTCTGTCCTTTCTCTGTAACATCTGGAGATACAGTCCAGTCCCCCCGCCCCCAGCCCCAATTTGCTTCCTCTGTGTTGCTGAGCAAAGCCTCTGACAGATTGAACCTTCGTGGAATGAGGCAAATAGAACATAAAGTTCCTGCCAGGAGTGGGGATGGGTGAATGCCAAGGCGCTGTCTGCTTAGGAAGTCATTTGATGTACAAAAATTTGACAAAACAGGAAAGCCTTACAACTTGGACTTCAAATCCCATGGAGTTAGCGTTGGCAGAAACAAACTGTAAGCATCTGAAAGTTAGAACAACAAACAAACCCTTGGGTGCCGACAAACTTACCCTTGGGCACTGGAGATGAGGGTGTTCACTGTGGCGCAGGTTAGTGATGCTCTCTATGGATAAAAGTTAGAGCCCTTGACCATGTAGCCTGCAGTCACCCTGGGTGACTGCCTGACCACACAACTTTGGACTAGCTACTCAAAACTTTGCAGGCCTTCACTTCCTTCTGTCCAAAAATTGTAGCCTTATAAGTCTTAACATGAGTTAAAGTCTTACTTTAGGCTCGAAGCTGTGTTAAGTATTTTTTGTGCGATGTACACTAGAATTGAACACGTTTTCAAATACAAAGCTGTGGATTCAGAACTTGACTGATCTCTTCTAGATGTCTTTGTTTCCCCCTAAAATTTATATCCTAGTCCCCAAAGCAATAGTATTAGGACATGGTAGTTTGGGAGAGATGAGCTAATGGAGCAAATATTACAAACAAGATTGATCCCTTTATAAATGAAGCACAGCAGGGAAGCAGATAGGCCAACTGCACATCTTCACCTGTCTGTCCTTCATCTCCTTTAAATCCAATTCCCCAGTCTCATTTCCAGCTCTGTGGCAGATCATCTCCTGCAGCCTTGCCTTCTTCTCTGCACCCATTTCCAACAGATCAGTTAGACCTTAGCCTCCAACTTCCTTCCTCCAATCCATCATATTATTCCAGCTCCAAATACCAGCATGCATTCTTTGAGCACCAGCCAGCTTTCCTGTGAGGGTAGCATGTAGGATGACCATGATCTTTTATATATGACCCTCTACAAATCCTCCAGGCTCATCTCCAGTTCTGTAGCAGACTTCTTGCTGCAGCCTTTCCTCTCTCCCTGCCCACAACTCCGGTGGACCCCACAAATCTCCCACACCAGCCTCCCTTCTCCATACTCATCTCTGTATCCCAGTCCCTAAATCCAGCAGGCATTACTGAGGACCCTGCCCAGGAAAGTGGGCAATCTAACTGTGGCTCTTTACCTTTCTTGCCTTTTCCCAGTCTCACCTCCAACTTTGTAGCAGACTACCTACTATGGCCTCTCCCCACTCTCTGACTTCATTCCCAGGGCAACACACAACTACCATACCCCTCTAAAAACTAGAGAAAACAACGGAAATAATGGGGGGAAAGCACCCCACCCAACCAAGACAAGCCCAGATAGCAGCACCTAAAATTTCGGTCTTCCCAACCTCAGATGACCAGATACAGCATAAAAGCACAATCAGTAACAGGACAATATCCCTCCGCTACAGCCCAGCAACTCTACTTACTACCTTGGGCCCTGAGAAATGTATTTGAAGCACAAGACAGGGATGTTAAAAATACCCCTTATGAACATAATAGAGGGAAATGAATAGATTCTTGAAAGAAATCCATAAAAACACAAATTAAACAATAGAAGGAAATGAATAAAACTGTTCAGGGACCAAAAGTGGAAATAGAGTCAACTAAGAAAACCCAAACTGAGGGAAATCTGGAAATGAAGAATTTAGGAACTTGGACAAGAACCACAGAGGCAAGCTTCACCAACAGAATACAAGGGATGGATCTCAGGTTTTGAAGACACTATCAAAGAAATGGATACCTCAGTCAAAGAAAATGTTAAATCTAAAATACTCCTGGCACAAAGGTCCAAAAAATTCTGGGACAATATGCAAAGGCCAAATCTAAGAATAATAGTTATAAAGGAAGGAGGAAAAAAAAACAACAAAGGGCACATTTCTGATTTTAACAAAATCAGGGAAGAAAACTTCCCTAACATGAAGAAGAATATACCCATCAAGGTACAAGGAACAAACACACTGGACCAGAAAGGAGAGTCGTCTCAGCACATAGTAACCAAAAAAACTAAATGTACAGAACAAGGAAAAAATAATATTAAAAGAAGAAAGGGGGAAAGACCAAGTAACATATAAATGCAGACTAGAATAATACCTGCCGTCTCAATGTTGACTCTAAAACCAGAAAAGTCTTGGACAGATGTACACAGACTCTACGAGACCACAGGTGCCAGCCCAGACTACTGGACCCAGTAAACCTTTCACAGATCTTGAAAGGATAATTTTCAGCTGCATAAAGAAATGCACACACACACACACACACACACACACACACACACACACACACAGCATAGTTAAAACAATTGTGAATAATAAGAGATCTGCTAGAGATATCCCCATCCCCTACTTCAAGTTGTATTACAGAGTAATAACATGAAATGGTATTAGCACAAAAACAGACGTGTTGATCATTGGAGTTGAATTGAAGATCCAGACATAAACCTATACACCTATGGATACCTGATATTTTTAAAAAGCCAGAAATACACACTTAGGGTTTCTGTTCTGGCACAAAACATTATGACCAAGAAGCAAGTTGGGGAGAAAAGGGTTTATTCAACTTATGCTTCCACATTGCTGTTCATCACCAAAGTCAGGACAGGAACTCACACAGAGTAGGAACTTGGAGGCAGGAGCCAATGCAGAGGCCACGGAAGAATGCTGCTTACTGGCTTGCTTCTCCTAGCTTGCCCAGCCTGCTTTCTTATAGAACCCAGGACTATCAGCCCAGGGATGGCAGGACTTTGATCACTAACTGAGAAAATGCCTTACAGCTGGATCTCACAGAGGCATTTTCTCAGGGAGGCTCCTTTCTCTAGGATAGCTTCAACTGGTGTCAAGTTGACACACAAAACCAGCCAGTACACACACTAAGGGGGAAAAAGACAGCATCTTCAACAAATAGTGCTCATCAAACTGGATGGCTGCATGTATAAGAATCAAGATAGATCCCTGCACAAAACTCAACTCCAAATGGATCAAAACCCTCAATATAAAACTAGATATATTAAGCCTGAAAAGAGAAAGATTGGAATAGCCTTGAACTCATTACCACCAAAAAAAAAAAAAAAAAAAAAATGGCTTTCAGAACAGAACACTGTTAGTACAGACACTAAGATTAACAATTAAATGGATCCTCATGAGACTGAATAGCTTCTGCACATCAAAGGAAACCATTATTTGGACAAAGTGACAGCATACACAATGGAATTTTAAAAAAAAAAACCCTACATATTTTATACAGGGCTAATATCCAAAATATATAAAGAACTCAAAAACTGGACTTCAAAAATAAATAAATAAATAAATAAAAACAAGTAACCCAATTAAATAATGAGGTATAGATCTAAACAGGTGTCGTCTAATAGGAAACTTAAGTGGCTCAGAAACACTTAAAGAAATGTTCAACATCCTTAGCCATCAGAGAAATACAACTCAAAACTACTTTGAGATTTCATCTTAACATCCATCAGAATAGTTAAGGTTTATGAAACAAGTAACAGCAGATGCTGGTGAGGTTGTGGAGTAAGGGACCACTCCTCCATTGCTGGTGCATCTGCAAACTTGCACAGCTACTAGCACCTCAGCAGGCCTTCACCAACAGTGTACTCCAGTCTGAAGGCTGAGGACTCGCTCGTGACCTACCATCTCAGTCTCTGTCCTGTGTCACCCAACCACTGTGTTTTGGAAGCTTATAACATATAATTTCACAGGGTCACAGCTAGTAGAGAAACAATTTTCTAGTGAATCACATCTTGACAATCACACTCGTCCTATGTCTAAATATCATATGTAGATGAGACTTTGGACTTCAAAGTTGCTGCTGGAATGGGTGAGAACTTTGTAGGGGCAGGAGGTGTACTGGAATAAAATAAATGTATTTGTAATGTAAAACAGAAATGAATTTTAGATAAAGACTACAGGACAGGAGTCTCTGATGTGGATATTTATGACTTCCATGTTCATATGTGAACACCATAGCCCTTTGAATTAGTCGTTTAGTTGTCAGAAACAACTCAAAGGAACAGGAATTTTTTTTTGGCTTGGTTTCTAAGGGTTTAATCCAAAGTTGCTTGGCTCTGTGTGCTCAGTCAGAACATTACCACAGGAAGAACATATAGCAAAGGAGAGCCTTCCCATCCTGATACACAGGAAGAGGCCAGGGCAGGGTGTAACATGAAGGGCGTGTTCCCTCTCACCCCGCCCCCTCAACCCCTACCCCGGGTAACCTTCTTCCTCCAACTAGACCTCAATCTTACCTTTCACACCTTCTGCATACTGCCACCAGACTGAGAATTCATTGAAGGATTAAGCCATTCATTAGGTCGGAGCCCTCCCCAGTATCCCTGGAGATGTCATCCCAAACACACCCTGAGGTATGCCCCCAAGGCGTGACTTAATCCTAGCACAGTTGTCTGATCCAGATTAGCCATGGCACTCGCCCCTCGGATGGTATTAGGAAGTGGTGTCTTTGAGAGATTGTGAAATCATAAGGGACAAGGTCTGGGTAATGAAACCAGTGCCCCTATCAAAGTCCAAGGGAGTCCATTCACCTCTTCCAGTAGTAAGGACCTAATGAGATGAAATCATTAGGAAACACCCTTGCAGACATCACATCTGCCTACTTCATCTCTGCCTTCCAAGCCTGGATAGAGATTATGAAAAATAAATGTCTATTGTTTGCATGCCACATGTTCTGTGGTGTTTGTAACAGCAAGCAGAACGAACCAAGACACTGGTACAGGGTAAACTGTGACTATTTTTATTGTGATGAAACACATTTTGATAGCCTGATTAGCAGGTTTTTCATCCCCCCCCCCCGTCCCCTCCAAAATGTGTAAGCACTGACTCGCTTTGACCTCACCTCTAGTATAACCTTGACTAGACTTTTAGCACAACTCAGCCTATGTTTCTCTGTGGTCTGGATCATGCATAACAATCTTTGTTCCACAAGGCCGCTGAGAGGACCCAGCTGGGCTACTGGAGGCAAATAGCAGTGAAAGTTGCTGTGCTCCGTGCAGTGATGAGATTGTTCTGATTTTTGCCGCCACCACTGGGTCATTTTCTGTCCCTTTCAACGGCAAATAGCCTAACTGGGTCTGACAGACTATAAGAAAGATAACCACCCTCTCTGTGGGCAAATGTGCAGGGATGAGCCATTACCCTTTATCATGTCATCCTACAGACCTGAGCTTTGTGTCTTTCAGACTCCAGGAGTGTCTGTCAGTCAGCTACATACAGGGAAAAAAAAAAAAAAAAATTCCACATCCGAGCAAGCGGGCCAAATGCATTTAGCCAGTCTGTCTGTCACTTCCAGGTCCTGCCACACTTCAGGCTTTGGGAGAGGCACCCAGGTTGAAGGTATTTGCAAGGACAATGAACAATCTGGCGACCTTCACCAAACAATAGGGGTGCAGAGATGAGGTGAGTAGAAAGGGAGGCGTGCGATTTAGAGGTACACAGAAAACATCCTTCTGATGATCGTTTAAAGGTCACCTCCCAGCGACATCTTTCTGGGCTTTGTTATCTAAAATAACCAAAAGCCTTCCTACCCTTCCCAGCTGCATGCCACAATTTCCTTTTGTAAAGGGGAACATAATAATTATACCTAATCTTTTAGGATGGTGGTGAGGACTAGATGCACAAGGAAATGGTTCAAATGGTGTATAACTCAATGTGTTTAATAGTTGTCACATTTACCAGTGTTATTGCTATTGTTTATTTATCTAATAATTACTTCATTGTGGCATGTGTAATGTCTGGGAAAATGTGATCTTGGTTATCCGTGTATGTACATGGTTATTGGTTAACTTCCTCATTCAATCTCAGGGAGCACATAAGCTACACTTTCCTTAAGTACTGCATTCATTACACGTTAGCTGGCAACCAAGTGCAGTGGTTTAAGTTGTAATCCCAGCATGTGAGAGGCTAGGAAAGAAGTTCAAGATCTACTGGAGCTACCTGATGAGATCCCACCTCTAAAGAAGTGTGTGTGTATGTGTGTGTGTGTGTGTGTGTGTGTGTGTGTGTGTGTGTGTGTGTAGTGTGTGTCCTTGCAAATACCTTCAACCTGGGTGCCCCTCCCAAAGCCTGAAGTGTGGCAGGACCTGGAAGTGACAGACAGACTGGCTAAATGCATTTGTACACACACACACACACACACACACACACACACGAACTTGAGCATGCACAAGACTGATTATTTAGTAAACATGCAACCATCACCCTGAGACTCATTCTGCATCCCAAGAACATTTGAGTAGGACAGTTTATCTGAATTTGGGGCTTAGAGAAATGATGATATTGAAAAGTTACCAAACTTATCTATGAAAGGATGAGGGTTTAGGTGGAGATTAATGCTTAATATATTTTGGATCTGCACCGATTATTATTCATGACCTATTGATTTAGACAGATTGCTAACTGTCTATTACAAAAGTATGTTCTAAGTTCTTGCTCTGGGCCTTACCATCTGCAAAAGGGAGCTGCCTTTTACTCTGCATTATGTCCTACATTTGCCATTTCCATATACCCAAGACTCAGCTCAGACCTTAGACTGAGGAAAACCTGGGAGCTCCAAGTCCCCAGAGAGCAGGCTCTGAAGAGGCTTATAAATATTCCACTGCAGACACCTAATTTCCTCATAGACGACCATTCTAGTCAGAATTAATTTGCCTAAGACCAGGATATGTGGGTCCAGTTTTGTCACTCTGAAGATACGGCTTGCAGCTGTGTTTGTTCCGGTGAGCGTGTGAATGACCATTATCACAATCAAGATCTGCCATCCATGGCTTACTATTCATTTCCTAATTCGTCATCACATTTTGTTCGAGCTTAATGCTGACCCACTGCATTTCACGCCACATTCCGCAGGCAGCACAGATCTGCTGGGTTTGTTGGAAGTCGACCATCTCTTCCCCTGTCTGCTGCAGGAAAGAGGAATTAAGAGTTTTCCCTCTTGTTGTCTAGGAGCTCTGATTTGGTGAAAGCATTTCCTTCTCCCCCATGACTGCTTCCTTCCATCCACAGTGCCAAGCTCCCCCAAAGCACTTAAAGCCCTGAGGCAGTCAATCTCCAAGCCATTATTCTGCTTGGCTTCCCTAGCAGAGTGCCACACCCACATGCGCATGTGCACACACAAAGTATGAGCCGGTGGGCACTGTGTCACCTCATAGCGACTCCAACTAGCAAACCTCCTTCTCATTGGTGTAAAATAAGGTAGGTAGATTTCATTGTCTCCGTATTCCCAGATGACGATTGAGATGAAGGACACGTTCAGCGATGACACAGTACAGTATCCCTATATTTCTATCATCTCTGCCCCACTTACACCATTTAAGATACATTGTTCAATTATCCCTCCTGACATTGACATCCTAAACTTTAAATATAGTTATTTAAATAGGATATCTTGCCGAACACACTGGTCCAAGACTTTAAATCCCAGCACTTGGGAGGCAGGGACAGGCAGATCTCTATGAAGTGTGAGGCCACCCTGGTCTACATACTGAGTTTCACGGCAGTCAGGTCTGCATTGTAATATGCTATTTGAATACATAAATAAAATCTTGTCATTACTACACACACATATAGGCAATCCAGAATCATTGGCTAGGAATCAATCATAAGCGAAGAAAAATAAAAATCCTTTTAAAACTACAGCTAGAAACCATGTCTACCAAGGATGCAGCCAGGGACTTGTCTTCTGTTTAAACAGCAATATAGCAAGTGTTCAAAGGTGCTGGAGTCCTGATTTCATCAGAGGAGACTTTTTCAGAATTGAGAAGGGCCATGCTGTCCCCAAAATGATGACACCACTTAAGAGAGATGCCAGGAGCATCCAAGGTCACCTCTAAGAATTTTACTTTGGGTGGCTGATCTTAATGTTCACTGTTGCTGAAGCGCTACCGTCTTCCTCCTCATCTCCTTGCCTGTGGGTATGACCAGGAAGCCAGGCTAGGAGAGTGGACACTGAGAGATCATCCCCATTCACAGGCATAGAGGGCTCCAGTATTATTTTCAGAGGGTGGTGTCTTCTCTGGCACTTCCCCAAGCCCACTGCTCTAGGAATCTCAGATCTTGGGTCTCTGCATTATCACCTTGTGTAAAGGAATCACTTGCCTGTGTACAGCAAAAGCAGCTTCCGCTGTGTGCTTCTCCAGCTTTTGGGGCGGCCTTCCTTTCTTCCTTTCATGTCGCATTAAAGGCCTGTGTGTGGAGCTGGGAGCAGGAGCACACCCTTGTGAGAAAGCTAGCACACAGCCTGCTGTCAGGAGAGGAGTGACCGAGACACACAAGGGACAAGCCACCTTCTGCTGATTCAGTGGCAGGTGGGGGCTTCAGCTTTGGATGGAGTCTGGGCTTACAGTTCTCTCATTCTATCATTTTCAAGCTGCACAAAAGTTGGGCAAGGTGCTCAGCACCTTTCTCCTCGTTAGCAGAGGGGTTCTAATGACCTCCAGTCTACCTGTGGTGTTGTCAGAACATAAGGAGTTTTAGAAGATATGGCCCCAGGCACATCAATAAACACTCATCCATGACCAGCCTCTTCCTCCCCGACCTTTAGTTCTCTTTTTTCACTTTGGCATCATTCACAGAGCACCGAAGAAATCAACCCTCTTTCTGTTTGTTTGCTTGTTTGTTTTGCCTTCCAAATCCTGAGTCTCATCTGCAAAATGAAAAAAAAAAAAAAAAGCTGTGAATTTCCATAATTTACTTTTGTTTTCTATGACTTGATTACGGCAAGTGATGTATGGGAGCTGAGTGGAATGACAAGGAAGAAACAGGGTGAAGAGGGAAGGACTTTACGCCAACAAGCCAAGCCGCCAGCCTCCGTTGTGTAATCATTAGCTGACTGCTGGAAGCTCCTGTCCCCTAAAGATTTGGGGGAAGAGAGAGTAACGACGAGGATCTATCAAATGGGGTGCATTTGTGAACAGATTTGAATTAA
Organism: Mus pahari; assembly: GCF_900095145.1. Taxonomy (NCBI): domain Eukaryota; kingdom Metazoa; phylum Chordata; class Mammalia; order Rodentia; family Muridae; genus Mus; species Mus pahari. The sequence continues at coordinate 34,881,636 of NC_034602.1, read as the reverse complement.
AGAATTATTGGTCTCTTCCCTGGCTAAGCTGGGGAGTAGAAAGAGTATGTAGGAAAAAAAATAGAGAAACACTCCCCCCTGCTGCCTGCATGCTGGATAGCAATACAGATAATAAGGAAGAAAAGGGGAGGAAAGATTCACCATCCCAGAGAAACATCCTCTAAATGTTTGCAAAGAATACCTTCTGAGCAGATATTTAAATTTGTGTAGAATGTTGTCCCTGTTTAAAAGCTTTTTTTTAACCTATTAGGATTATACAAATAATGATAAGATATTATTACAAGGGTTATGCTCTTTGCAGGACATTTTATTATTTATTGCATTATTTGAACAACAACCAAAATAAAAAAAAAAAAAGGTCCTCAGTCAAAATGACACGATCACTGTGAATTAAAACTCTTGTTTCTACCCAGAACACTTTGGGATGCAAATGTCCCCTACCTACATTTGTTGGCGGTGGTGGTGGTGGTGGTGATGGTGGTGGTGGTGGTGGTGGTGGTGATGGTAGTATTTTGTTCTTTTTCCTGGTATCCACACTGATGATACACTCTTATCTCTGAGCATAATCAAGCTTTGATTTCACTGAATTTTAGAGGCCATTGCTCAGAATTAGGAGGGCTTAATGCCATCAAGCTATCACTTAAAAAGCCAAAGGAGAAGGGAAAAGTCCTTTTGCTTCTGCTGAAGTGTTCTTGTAAAGGACAGAGGCAAACACTAACAGCACTGACTTTGAGCTCCTTGGATGCCACTGACACAGGCACCTCCCGAAGATGGCACGTCTGCCAGCCCTTGATGCAACCCAGGTTTGGCTTATTGTATTCCAGAGAGGTATAAAATTGTCTTCCAATGTAGAGAGTGTGCCAGCAGGCTTGCCAAGGTCAAAGAAAAATCCAATTACCCACAACAAACACTCACCATACAATCGAATTACACTAATCAAAAAACATTTGATCTTGCAACTGACTTTTCCAGAAAACTTACCTTTGAATCACTCTGAGCCACACGTCAGCATCCTGTTGACCAATTTCCTTCTGAGAGCCAGCATCTTAAAATAGCAAGTCAGTTAAGACTTGCCTGTCTCTCCTTGGTCTTCCAAACTCTATATGACCTAGCACAAGGCAAGGCCTGGGCCAAGTAGTGGGAGTGGGTGGGTAGGGTAACAGAGGTGGGGGGAGGGGTATGGGAAACTTTCGGGATAGCATTTGAAATGTAAATAAAGAAAATAATAAAAA
>NC_034602.1:34869092-34877782 GCF_900095145.1 Mus pahari | reverse complement strand
TCACTTGATTTTTGACAAAGGAGCTAAAACCATCCAGTGGAAAAAAGACAGCATTTTCAACAAATGGTGCTGGTTCAACTGGCAGTCAACTTGTAGAAGAACGCAAATTGATCCATTCTTATCTCCCTGTACGAAGTTCAAGGGCAAGTGGATCGAGGACCTCCACATAAAACCAGATACACTGAATCTAAGTGGGGAAAAGCCTCAAACACATGGGCACAGGGGAAAACTTCCTGAACAGAACACCAATGGCTTATGCTCTAAGATCAAGAATCAACAAATGGGACCTTATAAAGTTGTTTCTGTAAGGCAAAGGACACTGTCAATAGGACAAAAAGGCAACCAATACATTGGGAAAAGATCTTTACAAACCCCACATTTCATAGAGGGCTAATATCCCATACAGACAAAGAACTCAAGATGTTAGACTACAGAAAACCAAATAACCCTATTTAAAAATGGGGAACAGAGCTAAACAGAGAATTCTCAACTGAGGAAACTCGAATGGCTGAGAAACACCTAAAGAAATGTTCGACATCCTTAGTCATCAGGGAGTTGCATCTAAAAATGACCCTGAGATTCCACCTCACACCGGTCAGAATGGCTAAGGTCAAAAACTCAAGTGACAGCAGGTGCTGGTTAGGATGTGGAGAAAGAGGAACACTCTTCCATTGCTGGTGGGATTACAAGCTGGTACAACCACTCTGGAAATCAGTTCAGCAGTTCCTCAGAAAATTGGACTTAGTACTACCTGAGGACCCAGCAATACCACTCCTGGGCATATACTCAAAAAAAAAATGCTCCAACATATAACAAGGACACATGCTCCACTATGTTCATAGCAGCCTTATTTATAATGGCCAGAATCTTGAATGAACCCAGATGTCCCTCAACAGAGGCATGGATACAGAAAATGTGGTACATTTACACAATGGAGTACTACTCAGCTATTAAAAATATGGATGCTTCACAGGAGGAAATATAGAGACAAAGTGTGGAGCAGAGACTGGAGGAAAAGCCACCCAGAGACTGTCCCACCTGGGGATTCATCCCATATACAGTTGCCAAACCAGGACATAATTGTGGATGCCAAGAAGTGCATGCCGACAGGAGCCTGATATGGCTGTCTCCTGAGAGGCTCTGCCAGAGTCTGACAAATACAGAGATGGATGCTCCAAACCAACCTTTGGACTGAGCTCAGGGTCCCAATGGAGGAGTTGGAGAAAGTACTGAAAGAGCTGAGGTAGTTTGCAACTCCATGGTGGGCGCGACAGTGTCAACTGGCCAGCCTCTCCCCTCCCCCGAGCTCCCAGGGACTGGGCCACCAACCAAAGAGACACATGGAGGGTCCCATGGCTTTAACCACATCTGTGACAGAGGATGGCCTTGTTGGACATCAGTGGGTTGGAGTGGCCCTTAGTCCTGAGGGGGTTCAATACCCCAGTGTAGGAGAATGCCAGAGTGGGAAGATGGGAGTGGGTGGGTGGGTGGGTGGGTGGGAGAGCCCACTTATAGAGGCAGGGGAGGGGGGATGGGATAGGGAGTTTCCGGAGGAGAGACCTGGAAAGGGGATAAAATTAGAAATGTAAATAAAGAAAATATCCCATAAAAGAAAGAGAAAGAAAGAAAGAAAGAAAGAAAGAAAGAAAGAAAGAAAGAAAGAAAGAAAGAAAGAAAGAAAGAAAAACCTACTTCACTTTGCCTGAGGGCTTGTGTCTTGAACAGTCTAACCTAAGATAAAGATGCAAGGAAGATAAGGCCCCCAACAGCAACTCCAGAATGATAAAGCACTGCCTAAAATGGTTGGGTTTTGTTCCTTGCTGGCACCCAGAACACTAAAAAGCCACGTTCACTAACACACTGTATGTTGGCTTCTCTCTAAGTGTCTTCCTGAGATGGTCTGCGAGGACAGGCCAACTAACAAACAAAACACAAAGTAAGTTTAAAATAGAACTTTAGCACGAACGCTCGTGCACACATACAGAATCATTAACTGTGATAAATAGTAACTACGGTAAAAAAAAGAAATTCTCCCAAGAACCTAAGGCTGAAGAGAGTTAACTAGCAAACGACAAACTTGAAAGGGATTCCCTTTGGGGATAAGCTTGTTTCTGCCCACAAGATATCAGCGAAGTTACTGCTTTAATAAGGCCTCAGAGGTTCTGGAATGAAGCACTGCAGAGTGCAGATAGAGAGCCATTCAGCTTTTAATGGTGCAGGTCAGGGTCCTACAGCACTTTTAGCAGAAGCCTTTTCAAACTTGCTGGAAGCGGCCACTTAGTGCTCAGCCCTGCAAGCCAAGCCAAAACTGTGTGCACACTGGGCTGCAAAGAGAGGTTTACTGGTCCACAGTGCAGTTCAGAAGGCAGGCAGCCAGCAAGCAGGGACTAAGGCGTGCGTGTAATTACAGACGCCAGTAAACTCGGGGGCCTTTTTGAAGCCCTCTAGGAGCGCAGAGCAACTAGGGGCTCCACAGTCCATGCTGAGAAGGTGAAACAAAGATTATCACCAATGCAAGGCTGCACTGTCACAGAACGAGTCTGCATTCAGTTCTGAACCTCATTCAACTTGGGAAGCCCCAAGACTCATGCTACTGCAGTATCCTTCAGCGCCCCCTACTGGGAGAGTTTAACACCACGCTTGTTTTAAACGCGGAAAGGTTTGAGCGTCCTTTAGTTCAACCCTGCACATCTTGAAGGGCATATTTTCAGCTGAGATGCAAAAGATCGTAAACACCGCCCTCAGATACATCACTAACATTCAAATCTTTTGTCGCAGAGTCTGCAAAACGAGACGACGTCTGTCGGACCTAATTTCTGTGTGTGCTTAGGTAACATGAAGAAACTCCATAGCTCAGTCCCCATTCTCTCTCCTGTAAACTCCACGTGATAAATGCGCTCCCTAACACAGGATTCCTTTTCCCCTCTTTTCAATACTTTACTTTTTTTAAATTCACTTTAGATCCCCATCACACACCCCGCTCCTCTCCTTCCAGTCCCACCCTAACAATCCCTCCCCCCACTTGCCTCATCCCCTTCTCCTCCTCGGAGAAGCTCCCCCTTGATACTACGCCATCCTGGGATATCTAATACCAGCAGGACAAGGCACACAGGCAGCCAAGGTAGGGGGAAGGGAAACAGAGACCTGGACCGCCCCGCTCCACTTGTTCAGAGACCCACGTGAAGACCAAGCTGCACATTTGCTACAGATGTGTAGGAGGCCTAAGTCTAGCTTCTGCATGTTCCCTGGTTGGTACCCCAATCTCTGTGAGCCCCCATGGTCCCAGGTTAGTTGGCTCTATAGATCTTCTTGTAGTGTCCTTGACCCCTCCAACTTGCTTATTTCTATCCCTCAGTCTTCCACAAGACTCCCCAAGCTCTGCTTGATGTTTGGCTGTGGGTCTCTGCATCAGCCTCCATCCACCGCTGGATAAGACGCTCAGGAAACAGTTAAGCAGAAAGACAGTTCCCGTCTGCAAGCCTAGCAGAATATAGTTAACAGTGTCAGGGCTTAACTGTCTCACATGGGATGGGTCTCAAGTTGGGACAGTCATTGGTGGGCTGTTCCCTCGGTCTCTGTTCCATCTTTATCCAGGTCCATCTTGTAGGCAAGACAAGTTTGGAGATAAAGTTTTGTGGGTGGATTGCTATCCTCCTCCCTCCTCTGGAAGTCCTGCCTGGCTACAGGAGGTGGCCCCTTCAGGCTCTATAGCCCCCTTTGGTAGGAATCTCAGCTAGAGTCACCCCCATAGACTCCCCATATCCTACCCTGTCCCAGGCCTCCAACTAGTCACCAGAGATGCTCCCCCATTTCCATTCTCATTCTTAGCTCTCTCCCAGCCCCCCACACACACCTGATCACCACTCTGCCCCATTCCTTGCCCCCTCTCCTACCCAATTCCCTCTTTCTACCCACCTCTGATAACTATTTAGTGTCCCTTTCTGAGTAAGAGTCCCAAATCCTCCCTTGGCACCTCTTTCTTACCCAGTTTCTATGGATCTGAATTCAGTGGACCCTAACAGAATAAACAAATTCATTGTTCAAGTGCACTAAGTGTGAGATATAAGCTCAAAAAATGGTCACTTCCTTCTTTCTTTTCCAATCAGTTCACATCTTTCTCCCATCAGTTGGAGCCAAATTATTAGCATGTCTGAAATGTTCAGCTCAAGACATTTCACCCTTGGATGTGGCCCAGTGCTCAAAGTGGGGAAAGGTGGTTAGAAGGACACATTGCCCTTAAAGGGTCTGAAGTATTGGGAACAGCAACGATGAAAACGTGTTTCTCTTCCGAGAAAAATTCAAAGGGACAATTTTAAAATATTTATTTATTTTTATTTGTGTGTGAGAGAAAAAGAGGGGGGTGAGGGAGACAGAAAGAGAGAGTTCCTGCATCCTGAATGCATGTATGTGCACCCCATTGGTGCAAGTGCCCACGGAGGCCAGGAGAAGACGATGGGAGTCGAGGAACTGTGGTTGCAGGTAGTTGTGAGCACTCTGATGTGGGTGCTGGGAACGGAACCCCTGGGTCTTATGCAAGAACAGGAAGTATTCTCAGCCACTGAGCTATCTCTGTGGCCCAACCCTGAGAATTTCTATTGGTGCACAATAAATAGGCTTTAAAGGTCATGAAAAGTATGCTGATATCTGCTATTCGCTGAAAACTGTGTTAACTGTTTCATGTTCTTTAGTAGGTAGGATTACTATTGTGAAAATGACCATTTTAGCAAAACCAGTTTACAGATTCAACGAGATATTAATCAAAATCTCTATCTCACTCTTCACAAAGATAGAAAAAAAAAAAAAAACAAGCCTAAAAGCAATATGGAATCACAAAAAAATCAAGGTAGCTAAAAAACAATCCTGAGCAGGAAGAATAATGAGAGGCGGATATCCAGTCCAAATTTCGAGATATATTATAGAGATATAATAATAGAAACAATAAGGTACTGACACAGAAACAAATATGCAGGCCAACGGAATAAAATAGAAGACCCAAACACTGATAGACATAGATACAGCCACCTGATATTTGACAAAGAGGCTGAAAACATACGCTGGAGAAAAGAAAGCATCTTCAACAAATGATACGGAAAAAAAAACAAAAACAAAAAAACAGAATATTCACATTGAGAAGAATGACATGAATCTTATCTGTCATCCAGGCAGAAACAAACCCAACACAGATCAAAGCTCTCCACTTGAAACCCAAGATGTGAAAGCTACTGAAAGGGAACATACGAAATACACTACCACACACCGATGAAGGACAGAATTTTCTGAATAGAATTCCATTCGCCCAGAAATTAAGTCCAAGATTGACAAATGAGACCTCACAAAACTAAAAAGCTTCTAAACATCTGAGGAAGTGACCCAGTGAAGAAAAGTGAGGAAGTTAAAAAGTGAAGAAACCCACAGAGCTGCAAAGAATCTTTGCCAGCTATAAGTCTGACAGAGTGCTGATATGCATAAAGAACTCAAAAAACAGAGTCAAGGAAACAAATGATTCAATTAAAAAATGGGCAAGCTATCTGAGCAGAGATGTCTCAAAAGATGAAACAAAAAGTGGCTTAGAAATAAAAAGTCATCTCTAGCAGTTAGAAAAAAATGCAAATTACAACTTTGAGATCTCACCTCACACCAGTCAGAATGGCTAAGGTTAACATAACTGATAAGAAGCACTTAAAGAAATGGTCAACATCCTTAGCCATCAGGGAAGTGAAAATCAAGAGATTCCACCTCACACCAGTCAGAATGGCTAAGATCAGAAACTCAAACAACAGCACATGCTGGCTAGGATGTGGAGAAAGAGGAACACTCCTCCATTGCTGGTAGGATTGCAAACTGGTACAACCACTCTGGAAAAATCAATCCGGAGGTTCCTCAGAAAATTGGAAATAGTTCTATCTGAAGACCCAGCTGTACCGCTCCTGGGCATATACCTGAAAGATGCTCCAACATACCACCACAAGGACACATGCTCCACTATGTTCATAGCAGCTTTATTTATAATAGCCAGAAGCTGGAAAGAACCCAGATGTCCCTCAACCAAAGAATGGATATAAAAAATGTGATGCATTTACACAATGGAATGCTACACAGTTATTAAAAATGAGGATTTCACAAATTTTACAGGCAAATGGATGGAACTGGAAAATATCATCCTGAGTGAGGCAACCCAGACCCAAATGACATACATAGTATGTCCTCACTGGTAAGTGGAAATTAGCCCAAAAGCTTAGAATATCCGTGATAGAACTCACAGACTATATGAAGCTTAACAAGAAGGAAAGCCAGAGTGTGGATGCTCCAGTCCCACTTAGAAGAGGAAACAAAATAACCACAGGAGGCAGGGTGAGGGAGGGCCCTGAGTGGAGAGGCGGCGGGGAAGTGAAAAGGGGAGACAGGATCAGGTATGGGAAGAGACAGAAGAGAAGTCCAGAGGACCAGGAGAATGAATATTAATATGTAGCAGTGAGGGGTTGAGAATGGGGGGTGGGGCGGGAGGACCACTAGAAAGTCGCAGACTCCAGGTATGCAAGAGGTGTCCAGGACCCAATGGTGATGACATTACCTGAAGTACCCAACAGCAGGGAGACAGAACCTGAAGAGACCAGCTCCAGTAGATACAGACATGGCCCCTAGTCGAAGTATGGGGCCACCCACCCATCTCAATTTTTTTAACCCAGAATTGTTCCTGTCTAAAGAAAATACAGGGACAAAAACGGAGTAGAAGCTGAAGGAAAGGCCATCCAGAGACCTCCCCACCTTAGGAACAATCTCATCCGCAGACACCAAACGCCAACACTATGCAGACAGGAGCCTGGTATGGCTGTCCTCTGAGAACCTCTTGCAGCCCTTGACTAAGACAGATGCAGATACTCACGGCCAACCACTGGACTCCAATGCAAGAGTTAGGGGAAGGACTGAAGGGGCTGAAGAGGATTGCAGCCCCATCGGAAGAACAACAGTGTCAACTAACCGGATCCCTCAGGGCCACCAACCAAAGAGCATACTTGGGCTGCTCTGTGGCTCCTGCTACATATGTAGCAGAGGACTGACTTGTCTGGGCTCAGTGGGAGAGGATGCCCTTAATCCTGTAGAAACTTGATGCTCCAGGGGAGGGGATGCTATAGGGGTGAGGCAGGAGTGGATGGGTAGGTGGGTGGGTGGGAGAGCATCCTCTCAGAAGAAAAGAGGAGGGAAGTGGGGTGAAGAACTCATGGAGGGGGACCAGGAAGACAACATTTGAAATGTAAACAAATTAAATATTTTTAAAAAAAAAAAAAAAACTAACAAATGCTGGTAAAAATGTGGGGAAAAGAGAACTCTCCTTCAGTGTTGATGTGATTGCAAATTGATACATCCATAATGGAAAGCAGTATAGAGGATCAATCCTCAAATAGCTGATAAATACATAAATATACCACGTGACCCAGATATACCCCTCGTTGGCATATGCCCAAAGGACTCAACACCCTACTCCACAGACACTTGCCCAGCCATGTTCACTGCTGCCTTAGTCACCATAGCTAGGAAACGGAAACAACCTACATACCCCTCAACAGATGAATGGATAATGAAAGTGTCATATAGTTACACGATGCAACATTATGCAGCTGTAAAATAAAATGAATCATGAATTTTGCAGGTTAATAGATGGAAATAGAAAAGATTATATTGCATGAGGTAAATGAGACCCAGAAAGACAAATATTACATGTTCTCTCTTATCTCTCATCCCTAGCTCCAAAGCTTCATCTATTGGTGTATAACTTCTCTTGACAGTGAATGAAGACCATGATAAAGAGGCTCAACTGGACACAATGCAGAAATCAATGGATTATGAAGAGCCCCAGCCCCAGTTCTAAGGTATTTTGGAAATGTGTGGGATGGTTGCCTCTATGATGAAAAGGCAGCTGATGGCATTGCAAGAAAAGTAGACACCCCACGACAATGATGCTGGGGACAGTCCTTCATCTTGAAAAATATGCCACATGGACTATGTATCCCAGGATACACTAGTAGTGGGGAAAGTTGTCTAGATATGGACTGCAGCTCCACCTTACACCTCAAACCAAAGCATTTTTACACGGGTTGTTGTTGCTGCTGCTGCTGCTGCTGCTGCTGCTTATGGGGCATTTTATTTGAAAGGGGGAGTTTAAGCAATTACTAAAAACCATGACCCGATGTTGGGAATTGGTTCCAATGATTTGAATTCATCCACCCCCCAAATCAGAAATCTGTGTGTTCAAACGGTCCTTGTTCCCACCCAATTGGTTTTAGATTGATCAATACAACAGCCAATGGGCAGGTAGACTGAAACAGGACCTTTAGATTTATGTGAGCTAGAAACTGGGAGTATGAAAGACCCTGAATCACCATGACTGGGGGTGGGGGGAAGGATGGGACATAAGAGCTGAAGGAGAGAAAGCTAAGGAGCCATGTAAGAATTCTGGTAAGTAGCCACTGGCCACTTCCCTGATTGGGCATGGGGTAGCAAGGGAAGATTTAGGAATCTCAGGAGTACCAGAGGGGAGCATTTGCTAGCAGGGGAAGGTTTTGGAGTGCCCAGCCTTTGAGCTAGTCACAGCATGTCAAAAATTAACTGACATACGCGTGTGTGTGTGTGTGTGTGTGTGTGTGTGTGTGTGTGTGTGTGTGTCTGTGTATGTGTGTCTGTGTGTGTCTGTG
>NC_034602.1:34850541-34869062 GCF_900095145.1 Mus pahari | reverse complement strand
TGTGTGTGTGTGTGTGTGTGTGTGTGTGTGTGTGTGTTTCATTCACAAAACCAAAAAGCTCCTGGGTGGTTGCATATGTGCGACTCGCTGGGAACCAGAGTGCTTAGCCAATTATGCATGTAAAAGCAGCTATTGCTGAAGTATATCCCAAGTCCTTCGTGGTGCTAATATGGTGATTTTTTTTTTCAAATTACACTGAGGAAAGACGGTTGAGAAATTTTACCAATAATTAGTCACCATCTGGAAAACCTTTTCACAGACAACAGTACAACAGAAGACATGCACTCACAGGATACTTCTCCTTCACTCTGAATTTGCACCAATCCTGTGTTTATTTCCAAATGCCTGTGTGTTTCATGGGGTCTTTAAATGTAACTCTTCCTACACATTCATGCATTGAAATTGTTTTCTTTTTTCTTTGTAGGATGGACACCATAGTGAACTTAAAAAAATAAAAAATAAATAAATAAAAATTTTTAAAAAGCATGTCTGCAGACAAGTTGAAGGATTTGTGAACTTCATTCCCAGACATTTAAGGAAGCATTATAGAACATTTGTTTTAAGGAGAAAACTTAGGGCACAGCAAAAACTCTGATCTCCCTGTCTGATACCAAGATGCTGACATCTGCTCAGGGCCTTCTGGAATCATACAATAGAAAGTAGATGAGTAATCAAAGAGACAACAAGGTTATGTATATAACGATACAATGTATTATATTTTGAAGGAAACTGTCTCAGTAATGAGAAGGCAACTCACAGAGAATAAATATTTGCAAAGCACCCGGGACTTGGGAGCACTCAGCCCAAAACACAACATCTTCATCAAACCCCTCCCCTCAAGACTCCTGGGTCTGTGTGGAAGAGCCAGAGGTTCAGGGTGACTCCAGGAAAACTGTCTTCTAGACACAACAAGACTGAAACAGGAATGAGCTCACAAGACCTGCACACGTTCAAACCAGACAGCATTCCGTCACCATAAAGGAGATGCAAGCATAAAGTCCCATCCATACACAAGGAGTTATTTCTGACTGATATCTTCCTAGAAAAAGAGAACCAGTTTTCCCCCGTGGAGTGACACTGGGTAAATCCTCAATACTTCAGGGCAGGCCCCATTTGGTAGGGGAGCAGGGCACGGGGGAGGGTATAAGGGACATTCGGATAGCATTTGAAATGTAAATGAAGAAAATATCTAATAAAATAAATTTTAAAAAAGAATAGTTGGCCAATGCAAAAGGGATTTCATGGTTCTTCATGTGCTTTTGTTTTGCTTTGGTTTTTTTCTTTTGTTTTGTTTTTTTTATTGGTTTTCCCCTTGTTAGTTTGTTTACCTGTCTTGATTTTCGGATTTTTTTTTCTTGAGGTTTATTTTGATTTTGTTTTGTTTTTATAAATACAGAGAGAAACAACATGAAGTTAGGTGGACAAGAGTGGAGAGAATCTGGGAACAGTTAGAGGAAGGAAAATGATCAAAAGGGAAAGAATATGATCAAAGTGTATGGTACAAAAAATTTAATAAAAATTAAAAATAAATATTAAAAATGAGTAGGTAAAATGTATTGCATGGCATTTTTAAAATAAAATAAATTAATATATTTTCAAAAGCCTATTGCGAAAAATCAATTAAGAAAAATAACTTGAAAATTGACAAATAGGCTGGCGAGACAGTTCAGAGGATAAAATGTGCTTGCCACTAAGACCTGAGTTCTGTCTCCAGGTTCCACGCAGTGAAGGAGAAAACTAACTCCCAGAAGCTGTTTTCTGACCTCCACACATACATCATGGCACGTATACACACACACACACACACACACACACACACACACACACACACATTCATGTACATGTATAAATAAATCTGTTTTGTAAGAAAATTAAGGAGGAAAGGGTTGCATGAATATTTCTTTAGAATTCACCAATGGATGGCAGATAAAAAAACCTTTATATAACCACTAGAAATGGGGTTTGAAGTGAGAAAAGAACTCATTACAAATGTCATGATGACCATTATGAAATAAAAAGCAACTTTAAAAAAAAAAATGGAGAGGTTGTGAAAGACATGGACCCCTAACATTGTGCTGGTTGGAATGGGAAAATGGCAGAAGCTGTGTGGGGAATGTGTGGAGAGTCCTGAAAACATACAACATGGAACAGTTCTGTGGTACAGCATTTCCATCCTTGAATATATTCCCTAATGCAGCAACACTAGTAATAATCAAACAGCAGGAGCCTAATTGCTTTCACTAAAGAATGACTTCATAAGTAAAATATGGCCTATGAGTATGTCTTAGCTTAGTTTCAAAAACACCCTAACGGAAGCAACTTAGGGGTGAAACAGTTTGTTGTAGATCACAGTTCTAGGTCCTGCAAGTCAGAGGCAAAAGCCTGAGAGAAGCATTTAGATTGCATCCTCAATCGAAGGCAGAGAGGAGTGCATGCATGCTTCTGCTAAGCTTGACCTCCTCTATTCTTAAACAATTCAGAATGCCCTGCTATGGAATCCTGCCACCCACAGTGAGTGCAGGACAATCCCCCACAATGCTCCCAGGCCAACCTGATCGAAGCAAAGATCCCTTGCAGAGCCTCTCTTTCCAGGTGATTGTAGATTGTATCAGGTTGACAAAACTAGTTATCATCACAGCAAATACAGCAATATTCTTTCAAATACTGAATAAGTCCATTTAACTAAGAATCCTAAGGCAGACAAATTAATAGTCAGAAACTAATATAGCGTTTGCCAGAATGTAAGACAGTAACCGCAGTGTGTTCATTGTTTCATGTGTACAAAGTTTCATGTGGAAAAGATAAAAATAATTTCTTTAGGTGGACAATGGTGGGTTTTGCAAATTAATATAAATATGCCTAATATCATTGATATGTATGCTTAGAAATAGCAAGAGTTTCAGTTTTTATAGTTTTGATCTGCTAGGTAGTCATTCTCTTTAAAAATTAGCATACAGGATAATGGATTTAATTAACATATTCACAAATGTAAATCATGTGCTTTGTCCATACTAACTCTCAAACTCATCCATTTATTAGGCTTCAAATATAGCTCTTAGACAGTTAACTCACACCTGCAATGGCAGTGTCCATCTGTTCATGGAGGCACAGATCTTGTGATAGTACTGCCTCCTAAAGACCCCATCTCTCAGTGCCACGACACTGGCCATTAAGTTACCAGCACATGACCTCAGAGAGTCACACTGGAACTGCATCAAAGGGCATCCTGTTGGTAGGCTTGGACAGTCTATTTACTGTTTTTCCCAACATGTTCTACAGTATTTTCTAAAAAGCCTTAGAGGGAAGGTCAGTCCCCAGCCAACCAAAGAATTGTTCAACCAATAGTAGAAGCTCATTTGTCTCCAGTTGGTTGAGAAGATTCAAGGAGTACCATGTAAACATACTTGCCACCATCCTGATGCTTGTTCTTCTAGATGAATTTCACACTGCATCATCTTTGATTCCTTCAAAGCAGGTTTGCGACCATGGTTGTAGATATGTGTCATCTGTGTTCCCAGCTGCCCTTTCCTAAACCTTGGAAGGAGAGCTGCCACATGAAAGACAATTTACCAGCCTGATTTATTTCTCTTATGTTTGCCGTGTGCGCAGCACTAAGAACAAGGACTTGTCGGGATTTTAGTTTATTTTTAATGGAAAAGGAACTGGTATTTACTCAGCATCTAAAATGCAGCACAGTAAGTCTGCAGTCTGTTTGTCTGTTTGTGTGTTTGTTTATTTTACCTAGTACCTCTCAAAGTTTAAGCAAAACACTTTATGGAAGAAAAAGGTATAAATAGCAGTAAGCAATCAAGAAAAGTGAAATGTTTCAACTAACCTGGATCTCTGGGAGCTCCCAGACACTGAGTCACCAACCAGGCAGCATACACCAGCTGGTCAGAGGCCCCCCCTGACACACATACAGCAGAGGACTGCCTGGTCTGGCCTCAGTGGGAGAAGATGTGCCTAATCCTTGAGATACTTGAGGCCCCAGGGAGTAGGAGACCTGGTGAGGGGGGAGCATCCACTTGGAGACAGGGAGAGGAGGAATGGGATGAGGAACAGTGGGAGGAGGGACCGGGAGGTGGGAAATAGCTAGATTGTAAATATAATAGTAATAATAATAATAGTAATAATAATAATAAAATGAAGAAAAATGAGACACAAGCTTACTTTGGAAAGTGATGCCAATGCATAGATCATATGCAGCTCAGCCAAGTTAAAATACAAGTTTATCTATGTGGCAGGTCACACTCCATCAACTGTGGATAGTCAATATATATTTGACCCGAGGAAATAGACATATAACCAGCCATGTGTGATTACAGCACACACCTGTAATCACAGCAGGAGAGCCATGAAGGCAGGAGTATCGGCAGCTAAAGATCACCATCAGCTACACAAGGACTTCAAAGACAGCCGCCTGGCTAGGAAGGAGACTGTCTCAAAAAAAAAAAAAAAAAAAAATCTGAGTTCTCCACTTAACCACTACAGACAAATCCTCCAGAGCCCAGAACAAGGAAAGAGATGCATTATCTCATCCTGAGCAAGCTTTTAAAAACTAATAATGTAGCAAATGATTGCATGCCAAAAATAAATAAAAATAAGTCTGATAGCCAAAAGGGGTGGGAGTGGGTGGTAAGACAGATTCAGTGGTCTGCAAGGCTAACAACTTACTGGCAGCTATCTCTGCAGATTTGCTTTCTCAAACATTAGCACATTAGATATTCTGCTAATGGAGTAAAAAAAAAAAAAAAAGCGCCCTCTCGAATCCCAAGTGAAGTGCACACAGGCGTTCTCTGCAGAGCTGTGTTTTTCTGACTTTTCTTTTGGCTCTTCTTCCTGTCTGTTCCTAGGACCTTGTTAGAAACAGGCAGGAGAACAGAGGCATGCCTGACAAAGAAGAGCTCTCCTTCTCCACATCATCCATGCCTGGTAGCTAAGAAAGGACCCTGAACCTGATCTTACGTTGGGGAGGGGGGTATGCAAATAATTCCTAAAATGTTGTTTGCTGCCTAAGCCCCTAAAGTACAAATGCTTTCATCTTTTAAGTGACTGTGTAGGTTTAGCAGTGCCAAGTACTGGCCTCCTCTCTCCCAGGTTCCTAAATGACAGGAACCTACCAGACCAAGAAACACCAGGAAAATCTCACTACAGTGCTTTAGATTTGGCGGGGAGGGGGTGGGTTAAATAAAATAAACACTCTTCAATGTTCTTACCATACTCAAAAAGCTTTGAATCTACCCAGAGGAAAACAAACAAACAAACAAAATCCTAAGGGCAGCTGGCCAGTAGTTGCCCTCTCAGTCTGTGTAAGCAGGGCAGAAGAGGAGTGAGTGGGTAGCGCCACACCGACTCACATTCTGCCTGTCCTGCATAGGCCACATCACCCCAGTGAGTGTGACTTATACAACTGATGCTATGGATTCCAATGAACTGTCCTGACCAGGAACCAGGATCATCACACACTGAAGTCAGTATAGGAATGGAAAGAGACCACAGGATACTCACCAAAGTAAGATACAACACTAATTAGATCAAATTAATGCAACTACTAAACATGACTGTAACTATCCATTACAAATTGATGTTTCCACATTGTGTCCCATTGCTTACTCTCACCAATCCCGTAAGATACACACTCATATCAACCTTGTTCACAAGTTGCAAACTGGAACAGATTGGTCACAGACTTAACCACTGTGAATGAAATCCAAAAATTTGCAGAAGGTAAGAAAACCTGTGTGTTCTGAGTAGTTGTGGTGACCCTTGAACTTAGCTTTCCATCAAATTGGTCCTTAGTCCCAGAAATAATCATCCCGACAATCCTTTAAGTTGTGCCTAGTTGAAGGACGTTGATTCCGACCCCTCGGATAGAGGAGAAGGACATTTTTATAGTGCTAGGAGGTGGGCCCTGGGAATAACCTGGGGGAGGCGGTCAGAAGAGAATAATGAGTAGGCGTGACCGATCTTCTCTCATGTATATTTGGCATATGTGAATCTATACCTATAGAGAAAGATGCCCAAGGAGGGTTCTGGGATAAGATGGTTTGGTATATATTACTTCTACTAGAGCACATCTAATGGACTGATGCAAGGTCAGTTAGCAAGAAGAAATAGAACAATGTCCAAGAAGAAAAATACAGAAATAGGAGTGGGGTGGGGGTGTCCCAGGCCTGTGTGGTTGAAATAGGGTATTAGATCTTGGCAGGAATGTTGTGCCACACTGTGAGAGGTCTCCCTGGGTTCTGAGTTCTACTTTGGGGAGTGTCGCTGCATTTGCATGAAGTAGAGGAAATGACTTATTACAGTCTGTGACCCTGCTAACACAATTTTGTAGAAGATATCCTTTACCAAGAGCGACCCAGCCTGGCAGTGGTGGGGCATGCCTTTCATCCCAGCACTTGAGAGGCAGAGGCAAGTAGATTTCTGAGTTCGAGGACAGTCTTGTCTACAGAGTGAGTTCCGGGACAGCCAGGGCTATACAGAGAAACCCTGTTTCAGAAAAAAAAAACAAAACAAGACAAACAAACAAACAAAGAGCAACCCAAGAGGATAGCTACCATCCACTGTGCTGCAGAACTGCTTTGAGGGCTAGTGTCCAGAACACAGGGCTTTACCACTTTGGTAAGGGTAGCCGAATCCCCAGAATTATTCTTCTCCTGCAAAACCCCAGTGGGAATTCTTGAGCACTTCATAAAAAATGGTCCTGAACACAAGAGGCAGGAACTGCAGCTAATCTGAACAAGTGGAAGACTGCAAAATCCTTTTCCATTTATATGAGCTCTCAAGGTGTAGGTTTATCCCACATCCTAAACGTGGGAGACAACTGAGGCTCACAGAGGATTAATAAGAGAAGCTTAACAGCCTTTGGTGTTCACTGTTCTTGGCGTGCTTCTAAAACAGACTGATTCTTGGGCGGAAATCCAATCCAATTGAATCTGACTTTGGAGTGCAGCCCAGAAATCATCTATTTCTGGAAAGACTTCCCAATTTATTATAATATGTGGACAGGTTGTATTGAAAAGAACTACACTGAAGGAGACAGACAGAGAGAGGGGAGAGAGAGAGAGAGAGAGAGAGAGAGAGAGAGAGAGAGAACGCAGAGGGACAGGGACAGGGAGAGGGAGAGGGACAGGGAGAGGCACAGGGACAGTAAAAGAGACAGAATGGTAGGAACAATCGCTCCTGGTTTTCTCTTTTAATTTATTTATTCACTTTAATCACAGCATTAGTCCTCACCTCCCCCCAGTGCCCCTCATGCAGATTCTCCTCTGAGAAAGGGGAGCCACCCTCTGGGTATCGCCCTACTTCCACCTCACCCTCCTGGCAAATCAAGTCACTGCAGGACTAGACACATTTCCTCCCACTGAGGCCAGACATGGTGGTCCAGTTAGGAGAACAGCATCCTCAGTCAGGTAGGCAACAGATTCTGAGACAGCTCCCACTCCAGTTGTTGGGAGACTCACAGGAATACCAGACTGCACATCTGCTACATGTGTGCAGGGGGCCTAGGTCCAGCCCATGCTCACTCTTTGGTTGGTGGTTCAGCCTCTAGAAGCCTCCAAGTGTCTAGGTTCGTTGTCTCTGTTGGTCTTCCTGTTGAATCCCTGTCCTCTTTGTGTCCCCCCAGCTCTTCCATAACTGTCCCAACCTCCACTCAGTGTTGGCTATGGGTATCTGCATCTCTTTCAGTCTGCTGCTGGGTAGAGCCTCTCAGGTCTACACACTTATCAAAGTATCACTAATTGTGTTAGGAATTGATTCTTGCCCATGGGACAGGTCTTAATTTGGGTCAGTCATTGGTTTGCCATTCCCTCCAACTCTGCTCTATCTTTGTCCTTGCACATCCTGGAGGCAGAACACATTTGGGGTCAAAGATTTTGTGGGTGGATTCCTGCCCTTATCCCTCCACTGGGAGTCCTGCCTGGCTACAGGAAATGGACACTTCAGGACCTATATCCCCCACCACTAGGAGTCTCAGGGAGAGTTGCTCCCATAAATACCCTGGGGCCTCTCCACATACCATATCTTTGGAACACTCCAGAGATTGCCCCACCCACCCAATGCAGATTTCAACAATTTCTCTCTCCTGGTCTCCCTACACCTGATCTCCAACCCCTACCCCATCCTATCTCCCATTCAGTTCCCTCCCTCCACTCACTTTCAATATCTAGTTTATTTCCTCCTCTGAGAGTGATTCAACCATCATCCCTTGGACCCTCCTTCTTATTTGGCTTCTTTGGGTCTGTAGATTATAGCATGGTTATCTTGCACTTTTTGGCCAATATCCACTTATAAGTGAGTACATACCATGCATGTACTTTTGGGTCTGTGTTACCTACTCAGGATGGTATTTTCTAGTACCATCCATTTGCCTGCAAAATTTATGATGTCCTTGTTTTTAATGGCTAAGTAGATCCTCTATTTTATTTAGAGTAGTATTTTATTGTGTAGATGTACCATGTTTTCTATGTCATTCTTTAGTTAAGGGACATCATCAACTCATTCAGTTGTTTCCAGTTTCTGCCTATTAGGAGCAAAGCTGCTATGAACATGAGTGTCTTTGTGAGATGTTGGAGCATCTTTTCAGTATACTTCCAGGAGTAGTATAGTGGGATCTTGAGATATATCTAATCCTAGTTTTTTGAGAAACCACCAAGTTGATGTCCAGAGTGGTTGTACAAATTTGTACTCCCACCAGCAATGGAGGAGTTTTCCCCTTGCTCCACAACCTCGCCAGCATGTACTGTCCTTTGAGTTTTTAATCTTAGCCATTCTGATAGGTGTAAGGTTTTAATTTGCATATTCCTGAGGAGAAATGATGTGAATATTTAAGTGTTTCTCAGCCATTTGATATTCCTCTATTGAGAATTCTCTGTTTAGCTCTTTACATCATTTTTAAATCAGATTATTTATTTTGTTGATGTCTAGTTTCTTGGTTTCTTTAATATATTTTGGATATTAGCCCTCTAACAGATATAGGGTTAGTGAAGACCTTTGTCCTATCTGTTGGTTGCCATTTTGTTCTATTGACAGTGTCCTTTGACTTACAGAAGTTTTTCAGTTTCATGAGGTCCTGTTTATTAATTGTGGATCCTATTGCCTGAGCCACTAATGTTCTGTTCAAGAAGCTGTCTCCTGTACCAATGAGTTCAAGGCTATTCCCCACTTTCTGTTCTACTAGATTTAGCGCATCTGGTTTTCATTGAGGTGATGATTCACTTGGTCCAGAGTGATAACTATGGAACTATTTGCATTCTTTTACATGAGGACATCTAGTTAGTCCAGTTGAAGATGTTCTCCCTTTTCTATTGTATGGTTTTGGCTTCTTTATCAAAAATCACATGTCCATGTGTGTATGTGTTGGGGGGGTCTTCAATTTGATTCCATTGATCAACCTTCCTGTTTCTATACCAATACCATACAGTTTTGTTTTGTTTTGTTTTGTTTTTTTATCACTATTGCTCTGTAGAACAGCCTGAAATCAGGGATGGTGATACCTGCAGAGGTTTTTTCATTATGCAAGATTATTTTAGCTATCCTGGGGGTTTTGTTTTTCCATATTAAGTTGAGAACTGTTCTTTCAAAATCTGAAAAAAAAAATTGTGTTGGAATTTTTCTGTTTTTCCACTCCTACCCCTCAATGATTTCATTTTTAAAAAATTATTTATTTATTTACATCCTAAACACTGCTCCCCCTCCAGGTCCCTCCCTCACAGAGTCTCTCCCTCATCACCTCTCCCCTTCTCTTCTGAGAAGACAGACTCCCTTTCTTGGTGTCCCCTTACCCTGGCACATCAAGTCTTTGCCAGATTAGCCACATCTTCTCCCATTGAGGCCAAACAAGGTAGCCATGGAGACTGAGCTGCACATCTGCTACATGTGCTGGGGACCTCGTTCCAACCAGTGCATGTTCTTTGGATGGCGACTCAATCTCTGAGAGCTTTCGGGTGTCCAGATTAATTTATTCTGTTGTTCTTCCTGTAGGGTTCCCATCCCCTTCAGGGCCTTCAATCCTAACTCCCAACTCTTCCATAAGTGTCCCCAACCTCTGTCCAATGTTTGGCTGTGGGTATCTGCATCTGTTTCAGTCTCTTGTTGGGTAGAGCCTCTCAGAGGACAGTTTATACTGGGCTCTTGTCTGCAATCATAGCAGAGTATCATTAAAAATGTCAGGGATGGGTGCTTGCCCATGGGATGGGTTTCAAGTTGGACTGGTTACTGTTTGGTCATTACTGTTGGTGTCTCCCACCCCCACTAACCACTCCCCCTCCAGCAGGAATACCAGAGTGCTACCCAGTTCGCCCGGACCGCCCACCATCGCCCAGACTGCCCACCACCGCGAGGACTGCCCGTCACCGCGAGGACTGCCCACCATCGCGAGAACCAGGACTCAGGGGCATGCTGGGAACCCTTCCTAACCCTTCCTTGTACTTAAGCAAGTCTGGACAATAAAGATTCGGGCCTTGATCAGAAGTCTTTGCCAAGGCCTCCATGTTTCTTTTCGCAGCCCTGTTCCTTTTCAGGAGTTCCCGCTCTCTAGTTCGGATCCAGGCCACAGTGTTCTGCAGGCAGAACCACTCACATTACTTCAGTTCCAGCTCCAACCCTGTATTTCTTTTAGGCAGGATAAGTTTTGGGTGGAAACTTTTGTGGGTGGGTTGGTGTCCTTATCCCTCTACTGGGGGTTCTGCCTGGCTATAGGAGGTGGCCTCTTCAGGTTCCATGTCCCACTATTAAGCGCCTTTTTTTTTTTTTAATAAGAAATGCATTCAACCTGTAGATTGATTTTGGTAAGACAGCATTTTCACTATATTAGTCCTACCAATTCATGAGCACCGGAGATCTCTCCATCTTCTGATAGCTTCGTCGATTTCTTTATTCAGAGACTTGAAGCAAAGATTTCTGAACTTAATGAACACCACCAGACTCCAGTTTTAAAACAGGAGTAGACTATGGTCAAGGACATAGATAGGCTAACTCCAGATTTTCACTTCTCCCTCACCTCCTTCCAATGAAGTTCCCTAGTCTCATCCCCAGCTCTACCGAAGAACACCTGCTGAGTCTCCCTTTCCCACTGCCCCCATCTGCAAGGGTCCAATCAGATCTTCCCCTTTTAACCTCCCTCCGCCTGCTCATTGTTTTATCCCAACTTGCTACAACTCCACCAAGCATTCCCAGGGAGCCCTCAGGAGAGGGCTCTGACCAGGAGAGGACAGCAGGTTAAGTATAGATCTTCACCTCTCCCTCCATTCCTCCAAGTCCGACCTTTCAGTCTCATCCCCAGGTCTGTAGCAGACCTTCTGCAGTGGCCTCTGCTTACCCTCTGCCTTCCTTTTCAGAGGAATAAGAAAATCTTGGTAAAACACCCCACTTTCCTAAAATATATACATATATGAAGGTGATCTAAATGAAATCACTAAATAATGGCAGAGACAGAGTCCCAACTAACTGGCCATTTCTTGTCACCAATGAAACTTCCAGTACAGGGAATGGATTGCATCTAATTGAGTTGTTGGTCAAAGGAAATCTCATGAGACTCTCTTAACACCTTAGGTTGTTGCCAAGACTAGATTCTCCACAAATTGACAGCAAAGCCCCATTGCTGAAAGCAGCACCTACCCAACTCACTGAACATGGAGAAGTCAAGCTGGTACCTGCAGAACCTTCACCCAGTGTTCTAGAATCTTTGGTACAGGAACATTTGCTGTACATTACCAAAATAGAAACAAATATCAATTCAGCCACAAACCCTTCATCTACAATGCTGTCCTATCTGCAATATATGCTAGGGCAACGGTGACACAAAGCTTGTGGGAGTGACCAACCAATATCTGATTTGATTTAAGGCCCACTCCATGAAGTGGAACCCATACCCAACGCTGCTTTAGTGATCAAAAAACAGACTAGGTAGCCCAGGATCCTAGGGTAAAACAAAATATTATTGTCCCCCCCCAAAAAAAAATAATAATAAAAATAGTAGCAATAAAATGGCTCTTAATGATTATAATGGTTTGAATATGCTTGGTCCAGAGAATAGCACTATTAGGAGGTGTGGCTTATTAGAGTGGTTGTGGACTTGTTGGAGGAAGTATGTCACTGTGGGGATGGACTTTGAGACCATTCTCCTCGCTGCCTAAAATACAGTCTTCTCCTAGCTGCATATGATTAAGATGCAGAGCTCTCAGCTCCTTTTCCAGCACTATGTCTGCTTGGATGCTGCCATGCTACCTGCCCTGATGATAATAGACTGAATCGCTGAACCTGTAAGCCAGCTCCAATTAAGTGTTGTTCCTTATAAGAGTTGCCTTGGTCATGGTGTCTCTTCACAGCAATGGAAACCCTAAGTCAATGATATTCTGCTGTACTCATAGATCAGTGCCTTCTTTAGCCATCGTCAGAGATACTTCCTCCTGCAGCATTTGGAAGCAAATCCAGAGACCTATAGGCAGACATTATGCAAAAAGTGAGAGACCTTGGAACATTTGGCCCTGAACAGGATATCTCTATCTAACCCCTCCAATTTATGGCTCAGGGAACCCAGATGTTGGACTTCTTTTGTGTCATCTGCCATGGAGAGAACCAAAGGGTAAGAGCAGAAAAAAGATGATCCTGGAATGTCTGCTGTTGGAGGTAGATGAAACTCATCTTTGGTCATGTCTGAGAACTTGACTTTAAAAACCCTTGAGATTTCAGGTCTTTGCAGTTGAGCAACAGGCTATATTGGTAGATGCTAGGCAGGGATCCTGAAATGGGAAAATGTCAAGCAGTAGTCTTTAGGTCCCAGGGAGTCTTTTTTGTGTCAAGGCTTTTTTTTTTTTTCTTAGCCAAATTTTGAAGTAAAGGTCTTTGGGGATGGAGGTTGTCTATTCCATGACTACCCTATGAATACTCTTTACAGAGGTTTATTCTAAGCCTAGATGATAACCAAATCATGCTTCTATGGAAATTTACTGGGTTAAATCTATATTAAAGTAAATTCATGCATTTTTAATAGCTTAAAATAATGAAAATTCTGACTTACATTCAAGTAAGAAGATTGTTGGCTGCTATCAGACATTTTTAAAAATGGTCTTCTGAATCTTATTTTCTAATTGTCCATTACCAGGTCACAGATTGGTGTGAAACACACTTAACACAAACTCTGTAGAATATCGAAAAAGTATGATTGACATTTTAGTGTTACATGTCTAATAATTACTAGTGAGAATATTTATATATTTTTTAAGTAGTTATATTTTCTCCTTCCAACTCTCTCTTGCTCCCTCTTGAAGCACACTGTTTAAGTCTTTGGGAATCATTCTTCAAATCTTCCTAGCAAAAAGATTATTGCTTTTAAAGATTCCTGACTAACCAATTCATGGCTTCCCTGAAGTAAGTAAAACCCTAATACAAAAAGAATAATCCATCTATCTTGAAGAATATCAGATTTATGTTGACAGTTGATGCATGCCAGCATCAATTAGTAGAAATCATCAAGTTACGGTTCAGTTTGTTTACAAAGGGGTAAATATTGCCAAAAATAAAATTTGTCAGTTCCCTCTTCATGCTGTGTGTTTCTTACTCTCTTGTGTGACATGAATACCCTTCTGTTACAATAACAGTGCACATTCCATATAAACAACCCTACTCATATTCGCTAAGATCCCCCTTAGAGAATGTGTTCTGTATGATCAAATGATGTCTAGAGGCAGATGAACAGGAGCATATGCTGTGCGGGCGGGGCACTAGCTTGCCTGATCTTTGCCTATGTCTCACTCTGAGTTGGAAGACCAACTCTAACCACATGGCTGAGGACCTGTGTTTTTAATACTCCAGAATTCTGCTTCCAGTGTGGCCATTGGAGGATACCAGTTACTTTAAAAAATTCCAAAGAGAGGACTCCATTGGTCCAGTTTGTGTCTTTTTCTTATCTCTAGAGTACTCACTAGTATCAACAAACTTTTCCTACTTTTCTCCAAGGAACTTATGTTACCTGGATTATCACAATTTCAATTAAAAATAATGGTAATAAATTATATGGTACTTGAGAAAGACCAGCTAGTTTTTATCAAGAAAACTGACCCATGGATATTTCTGCAAACCAATCTGATGTAGATAATTCCTCAATTGAGATCCCCTCTTCCCTAGTGTCTTAGTTAGGGTTACTGTCACTGTGATAAAACAACATGGGAGGAAAAGGTGTATTTGGCTTATACTTCCATATTGCAGTTCATGATTAGAAGAAATCAGGGTAGGAACTCAAACAGGGCAGGAACCTAGAAGCAGGAGCTGATACAAAGGGCATAGGGAAATGTCTCTTACTGGCTTGCTCAGTCTGCTTCCTTAGAAAATCTAGGACCACCAACCCAGGGATAGGACCACTCACAATGAAATCTCCCCCAACACACACACACACACACACACACCCACACACACACACACACACAACCCCATCAATAATTAAGAAAATGATCTACAGGCTTGTGTGGGGCAGTGGGTGCTGGGGGAAAAAAGGGAGAGTGGGAAAGAACCCATGTCCCTCCTGCCAGAGTTCCCCTGCTCTGGGCAGGCGGATGCAGGAGGACTGCTGCATGCTTTCCACATGGCCCTGGGTGTGTGTCTGGCTGTGTGACACCACTAAACCCCAACTTGGTGGGGAGTGGACAAGGGGCAGTCCTAGGTACCAGGTTCTCAGCCTCAGGCATCCCAGACACTGCTGGACACTGCGGAAGAGCGCAGAACAAAATGTAGGCCCTGAGGGAGGCTCAGTCAGCCTTGGGGTGGAAGGGAAGAGAGGGCAGAGGGAGAGGGGACACTGGGTGGTTCTCATGCGGGTGAGTGTCCTTGGTCCAGTCCATGGCTGGAACTCAGGAAGGCCGTCCAACAGGAGGTTATACTCTGCTCCTTAGGGGAAAGCCTATCTCATCGTTTGAGCACTGCAGGCCTTGATGAGCAGAGACAGTCTGCAGTTATAAACTTTATTGTAGAAAGGCAGAGAGAAAGAGAGAAGGTAGAAAGAGAGAGATCGGCCACAGCCACGTGGTGGGGGGGAGGGGGAGAGAAGGAGGGCTAGAGAGGAGAGTAAGACAGGGTGAGAGCTTAAAGAGAGCAAGGAGGGGCCAAGCAGCCCCTTTGATAGTGGGCTGGGCTATGAGGTAACTGTGGGGAGGAACATACCTGGCTAGAATGTCAGGAGCTTGGGACATTGTCTACGTAACTGATAGTCACACACCTCACCCATGGGGGCTGTGGGGCTGGTAACTTTGACAGGAGCCAGGGGTTCAGGAGACATGATCGAAAATCTTCTGTCCCATGTAGGTGGAAATAACCCCCAGGATTCAAGACCTATGCGCAACTGGAGACCAGGCTATCTGTGCACAGCACACTGCCCTACAGGTTTGCCAACAGCCTGGTATTATGGAGGCATTTTCTCAATTGAAGTTCCCTCTTCTGATGATTCCAGCTTGTGTCAAGTTGACATAAAACTAACCAATACACCAAGTATGCCTAGGTGTGTGTCAAGTTGACAAAACCTCTGACCTTTTACCCTTTGTCAACTTTGACACACAAACATACCACTTCAACTCATACCATTTTCCTCTTTTATCCTCAAGATTAGCTGTAAATATCACAATATAAAACAGTACAATTCTCAAGTCAGACATGGAGGTACACAGCTTTAATCCCAGCACTCAGGAGACAGAGACCAGGACCTCTCTGAGCTTAAGGCCAACCTGGTCTACAGAGCAAGTTTCAGGACAGCCAGGGCTACACAGAGAAGAAAACAAAAAAGGGAAAAAATGGGAGTGCAACTTGTAGAAGCCCTTCAATCTTTACCATCTGTCCACACTTGCAATTTCAAGGTCTCTTTGTAAACAAAGTGTTTCAACTGTAGGCTCCTATAAAATCAAAAGTAACACACTTTCTTTTTCCAAGTGGGATAAATAGGGGCAGCTTCAACCAAATTAAAGCAAAACCCAAATTCGGCAGTGTGGATGACTCTGTCTGGTATCTGTGGCTCATTTACAATCCTCTGCTCTCCAAGGGATCAACTAGTTTGCTTTAGACCATTCGTGAGAACCTTTGTTTGCTAGCATGCAGACTTTTCCTTCTGCTACTCCCTCAACACCTAACTATGGAGTGTTCATTCCTTCTCTTCTGTGCATTGCCATCTTGTGCCTTTTCACTCAGAAATTCTATGAGTGGCTGATCATAAATACACTAAAGATGTAAAGAAAATTCCCTCTGGCCCAACACAGTGGAAGTGTCAGGGTGCCTCAGAGGAAATCCTAACATATTATCCCTCATCTTCTCTGTCTGAAAAGAACCTTATTAGATCCATTGAAAAGAAAATAAGGTGATCACTCAGTGTCTTAACCCCCTTTGTGTTCCCATAAATGTACAGGATAAACCCAAAATGCAATGGAGCGAGACCCAAGTAAGCTATTTTCATAAGCAGCACATAAATATTAGGCTGAGGTTTCAACCTAAATGTTACATTACCGTTCCTAATTAGTACACATTTCTGTGGCTGTTATGTGCTATATTTATATGATAAAAGTCCTTTATATTAAAAAAAAAGAGTTCCATTCCAACTAAGTTGCCTTATACTTAATGCTCAATCTTACTCCAACTTCCTTTTAGTTTATAAGACTTGAGCAAATATATCATCTAAGTCAACTTAAAAGCACAAGATCCATCAAGTAGGATAAAAGTTTAAAGAGAAATTTTAAAGAGAAAACTAGGGGAACAGTAAAAGAGAAAACTGAAATTCAAGGAAAGAAGACTGTAAAGGAGAAAAAACACAATTTGACACTGTAGCAAATCTTATATTTTATGATTGTAGTAATTCAAGTTGCATAATTTGGGAAAATTATATTCCTAGACTGTGGGGAGTGTTATTGTTGTTGTGTATGGTGTTTAGCTAGAAGCCATATTCAGTAGAACTAGATACTATAAGTGGGCAGCATATTTTAACTGGAATTCAGAAATATCTAAGAAATGATGAAATTGTTAATTTGTCAGAAATGAAAGAGAGTTTAACAAACTATGTCAGTTTTTTAAAATATGATTAAACCAAGAATATTATAAATATTTTAGAAGTTGTGTCAGACTAAAGATAAATTTTGAAGAACTCATATTCAACCTTCTTCTCTCTCCTTTTCTGACATTGTCTTCTTCTTCATCTCCCTCTCCTTCTACTCTATCCTCTAGCAATCCCCAGGGAAACAAAATTCTATTTCAAAGTAAAAATATTATAACTACCTAGTTTTAGTCATATCTACCCCTCACTGTCTGCCTCCAACTCTCCTCCATTTTTCCCTCTCATATCCTTCCCAACTTTAAGTTCTCCTTTTATAATTTTAAATTTTAAATATACTGAATCCAATGAGTATACAGTGGTCATGGGTCACCCACCGGGGTATGCACTTACCATCTATTTTAAGAGAAAGCCTAGAGGGAGAAGAAACACTGATAGCTCTGAACAAATATGCTCCTGAAAACTTTACCTATGAGGTTTAAATAACCTTGTTGTGTCAACTTATATGTGAGTATATGATCATTCTAAGAAAGTACAATACTTCAACTATATCAACTATATCTTCAACTATATCAACAACTGAGAACCAAGAGTAGCTGAGCTCAGCATCCCTCTGGTAACTGATCTAGTAGCTACTATTCATTGGAATACTTTTATATTTAAACCTTCCAAACTTTGTCCAAGAGATTTAGGACTTGCCTTTATAATTTTCTGACAAGAATACTGCTGACATGTCATTTACTGAAGCTGTAACTGAGGGTATTATATTCTCCCAACAGCCATTTTTTATGGTCCTGGCTTCTTTATTTAATTAAAATTTTGATATTTAAAATATTCATCTGTTCATTGTCCTCATAGTTCAAAATAATTTTTAAACTCCACCTTTCAGACAGGCAGATTTAAATCTTCTAGCACAACACTCCATGAGGATACCATGACCATAAGAATATTAACTAGATCTAACCAATGGGATTACTACATGTCTATTGATCTTAGAAAGAGTAAAATGCAACCTATTCCTAGACAACAGTCAACACTTTCACTTCCTGTTGATAGTAGGCTGGTCAAATTCAGGAAATGCTAGTGAACTCTGTGAGACAGAGATATTGAACTAGAATTGTTGGAACAAATTGAATTTACTAAAAATAATTTTAAACCATGTCTTTAAAATGAAGTTGGCTTAGCAATGTCTACTGCTGTGAAGAGACACTGTGTGAAGGGATCACAGCAAACACTCTTCAAAACCTCCAAATCCTTTCAGCACTATTGAATGAAACACACGTCTTTCTCTTGGATTGTTTCTACTCCTCAATAGCAGCTTTCCTTGGCAAGAATCTTCTCTGAGCCCATATCTTCGAGGCTTTTCCCCACTTTCTCCTCTATCAATTTCAGTGTCTCTAGTTTTATGTGGAGGTCTTTGATCCACTTAGACTTGAGCTTTGTACAAGGAGATAAGAATGGATCGATTCTCATTCTTCTACATGATAGCCGCCAGTTG
>NC_034602.1:34837182-34847601 GCF_900095145.1 Mus pahari | reverse complement strand
GTTAGGGTTTCTTTTTTTTTTTTTTTTTTTTTTTTCTTTTACTGGATATTTTATTTATTTATATTTCAAATGTTATCCCCTTTCCCTGTTTCCCTCTGAAAATCCCCTATCCTATCCTTTTCTCCCTATTTCTATGAGGGTACTTCCCCTCCTACCCACCCTCTCCCTCCTCACCACTGTGGCATTCTCCTACACTGGGGACAGGGAGCCTACACATGAGCAAGGGCCTCTCCTCCCACAGATGCCAGATAAGGCCATCCTCTGCTACATATGTAGCTGGAGCCATGGGTCCCTCCATGTGTACTCTTTAGTTTGTGCTTTAGTCCCTGGGAGCTCTGGGGGAGGGGGGGGTCTGGTTGATAGACATTGTTATTCTTTCTATGGGGTTGCAAACCCCTTCAGCTCCTTCAGTCCTTTTTCTAACTGCCCCATTAGGGTCCCCATGTTCAATCCAATGGTTGGCTGTGAGTGTCCACATTTGTATTTGTCAGTCTCTGACAGAGTCTCTCTCGGGAGACAGCTATATCAAGCTCCTTTCAGCAAGCACTTCTTGGCATTCGCCATAGTATCTGAGTTTGGTGTCGATATATATGGGATGGATCCCCAGGTGGGGCAGTCTCTGGATGGCCTTTCCTTCAGTCTCTGCTCTACATTTTGTCCCCGTATTTCCTTTAGACAGGAGCAATTCTGGGATAAAAATTTGGAAAATGAGTGGGTGACCCCATCCATCCCCCAACCAGGTGCCTTGCCCGATCTCTGACAAAGAAGTCAAATCCATACAATGAAAAACGAAAACATCTTCAGCAAACAGTGCTGGACCAACTGGAGGTCTACACGCAGAAGAATTAAAATAGATCCGTACTTATCACTCTGCACTTCCACATGAAGAAATGTTCAAAGTCCTTAGTCATCAGAGAAATGCAAATCAAAACAGTTCTGAGATTCCATCTTACACCCATCAGAATGGCTAAGATCAAAAACTCAAGAGATAGCCATGCTGGTGAGGATGTGGAGCAAGGAGAACACTCTTCCATTGCTGGTGGGAGTGCAAACTTGTACAACTACTTTGGAAATTAATTTGACATCTTCTCAGAAAACTGGGAATAGTTTTACCACAAGACCCAGCTATACCACTCCTAGGCATATACATAAAAGATGCTCCAATATCTCACAATGACAATTAGTCAACTATGTTCATAGTAGCTTTATTCATAATAGTCAGAAACTGGAAACAACCTAGATGTCACTCAACTGAAGAATAGATACAGAAAATGTGGTACAATGGACTACTATTCAGCTATTAAAATCAAAGACATCATGACTTTTGCAGGCAAATGGATGGAACTTGAGAATATCATTCTCAGTGAGGTAACCCAGTCCTAAAAGGGCATGTATGGTATATACTAACTTATAAGTGAATATTAGCCATAAAATACAGGTACCATGTTACACTCCACAGACCAAAGAAGCTAAACAAGGAGGCTCAAGCAAGAATGCTTGAATCTCACTTAGAAGGGGAAATAAAATAGTCATAAGAGGCAGATGGAGGGAGGAAACTAGATAGAAGGGAAGGGGGAGGGGAAGACTGGGTTCAGGATCAGGTTGGGGGAAGGACAGGAGAGATGGCCATGAAAATGAATAGAGATCTGCAACTGAGAGGAGTGAGGAAGTCAGGGGCTGGAGTGGGGGGAACATCTCTAGGACAAGACATGGAACCCAAGAATCAATGGAGGTGACCTTTGCTGTGACTCACTACACTGGGGATATGAAACCTGAAGAGGATACTTCCTGTATCCAGACAGGAACCCCAGTGGAGTGATAGAGACACCAAACCCACCCACAAAACTTTCAACCCAAAATTTATTCTGTCTGCAAGTAATGCAGGCATGTAAGAGGGAACAGAAACTTAGGGAATGGTCAACCAATAACCAGCCCAACTTGATACCCATCTAATGGTCAAGCACCAATCCCTGAGACTATTAATGATTCTCTGATATGCTTGCAGACAGGAGTATGTTGTCCTCTGAGAGGCTCCACTCAAAGCAGCTAACTTAGACAAATAGAGATACCCAGAGCCAAACAATGGATGGAGCTTGGGCACTCTTACAGAAGAATAGGGGGAAGGATTGCAGACCAGGAGATAGGAACTCCACAGGAAGACCAACAGAGCCAACTAACTTGGACCCTTGAACCACTAACCAAAGAACATGCACAGGCTGGGCCTAGGACTCCCTTCCTATGTAACAGATGTATAGCTTGACCTTCATGTGGGTCCTGAAGGACTGGAATGGGGTCTAACCCAAAAGCTGTTGCCTGTACATGGGATATGTTCTACTAGCCGCGCTGCCCTGTCTAGCCTAAGTGGAAGAAGTGTCTAGCCTCAGAGAGACTTGAAGTGCCAAGGTGGGAGTATACCCAGGGGGGAGGGCCACCTGCTCAGAGGAGAAGGGGAAGGGGGAGGGGAAAGGACTGGGACAGGGTGACTGGGAGAAGAGCAGTGAGCAGGATGCAGTGAATAAATAAAAATATAAAAGAAGCCAGTCCAGAGCACACAAAGTAAACAGGGCCAGGGGCAAGAACTACTACTTAAGCAGCTTTCTAAAAATAAAAATGGCAATGGGCCCCTCCCTCTCCTTCAGGTAACTGTAATATCCAGCCCTAGAATCTGCCCTCAAACAGAAAGAAAAAGTGCCTTTGAAACAGGCCAACAATACACATCAGCTACCTGGAATCTTTTCCGTCTGTCCAGGATGTTTTTCAAGACTATAGCATTGCTCAAGATACATTGTATCTAGTGAGTGGGATCAGTATAACTGGAGCTCCAAAATGCAAGCATGCTACTTCTAAGATTTCAATAAGTCAACCATCACAGTTTAGAATATCAATTGGGAATTATCTAATTTATCAATTTATACCTTCACATATTTCGGAAATTATTTAGGACCTTTTGTATATTATATGTAAATAATGTTTTTTTAATTCTTTTTTTAAAGATTTTATATTTAATTTATGTATGTGTATATTTATTGTAATGTATATAAGTATGCTATCATCATGTATACCAAAAGAGGGGATCGGATCCCATTACAGATGGTTGTGAGCCACCATGTGGTTGCTGGGAGATGAACTCAGGACCTCTGGAAGAGTAGCCAGTTCCCTTAGCCTGGAGTCACAAATTCTTTTTAGCAACAAATACGTTTTATTAATTTTCAAAGTTTAGTCATTGTGCCTAATTAAATTTGTGAAGTTTTTCAGTCTTATGGATGATTCTTAGCTATTTTAGAAAAGTTGAATTAGTTAGATATATACTTATATACCAAGTAAACATTAAGTCTTTTTATATTATATACACACTTGACAACATGCACTTCGTACTGTATTTCACTGTTAGTACACTAAGGAAAATCAAGTTATAATCTCATCCTGTGAAAACTTATTTTGAAAATTAATTACAAAAGAAAATTATACTAGGCAGGTGTGGTGGTACACACCTTTAATCCCCCGGCACTCTGGAGACAGACCCAGGTGAATCTAAACAGTGACTACAAAGCCAATGAAATCTACATATCTAGACCTTGTCTCAAAAAGGGAAAACAAAAACAAAGGAAAGAAGAAAGGGAGAAAGGAAGGAACTAAATTATACTTTACATCACTTTAAACTTGACTGATTTTTAATGTTTCTATTTTCTTGTTGTTTGTCTCTTTTTAATTTTTTTGTTTTGATTTGTTTTTGAGACAGAATTTCTCTGAGTAGCTCTGAGTAATTCTCCTGGAACTCTGTAGACCAGAGGGGCCTTGAACTCAAGAGATTTGCCTGCCTCTGCTTCTGTATTAAAAGCACCACCACCCAGCTTTAAGAACTGATTTTAAAGACAGCTCGGTCCCAGGTCAGGTGATTTCCCCTGCTGTGCAACTCTGTATAACTTCCATGGTTTCCAGGTGCACACTGGAATTAGCAGTGTCTAAGTGTTACTACTGCTACGATGAAACACCATGACCAAAAGCAACTGGGGTGCGGGGTGCTGTTCATCCTCATCAGAGGAAGCCAGGACAGGAAGGAACTCAAACAGGGCAGGAACCTGGAGGCAGAAGCTAAGGCAAGGGCCCCGGAGGAGTAGCTTGCTTCTCGGGCTTACTCAGCACACTTTCTTACAGAACCCAAGACCACCAGCCTAGGGGTAGCCCCCTCCAACGGACTGGACCCTCCTACACCAATTAATTAATTAATTAATTAATCCTACATTAATTAAGAAAATGTCCCACAGGCTTGCCTATAGCCCGATCTTAGGGAGGCATTTTTCTTAACTAAGGTGCTCTCCTCATAGATGACTCTAGCTTGTGCCAAGTTGACATAAAACTAGACGGATCATACAGGGACTCCGTCTTAGGTGTCACCCAAGGACTAAACGCCTTAACGCAGGTACGAGCCATGCCTGAGACGCAAACAGATTTCACACGCTATTACCGTCATGTGCAACAAAACCCTCGTATAGCTAAAATCCCACCTTAAGAGACAGTAATAGGAGGTTGTAGGCTGACGCAAGTGAGATAGACACACCAGGGCCGGGCGTGGTGGCACACGCCTTTAATCTCAGCAGTTGGGAGGCAGAGGCAGGCGGATTTCTGAGTTCAAGGTAGTGTGAGTTCCAGGACAGCCAAGGCTACACAGAGAAACCCTGTCTCGAAAAGAAAAATGAAAAAAAGAAAAAAAGAAAAAAGAAAAAGAGATAGATGTACCAGAAGAATGGGATGGGTGGGTGGAACAATAAATAAATAAATAACCAAATAAATAAAGCGAAAACCCTGAAGTACCATTCTGGAAAGAAAACAGATCGAATCCTAGACTTCGGAGAGTTCTCCAGCAGGTCCACGGCTGCCTCGCACTGCGGCGGGCTTGACAGCCGCATCAGTAACACTAGACCAACGCCTCCCTCCTGCCCTCTCTGAGCTGAGGCTACAAGTGACACCAGCGGGCACACGCTCCTACCCGGCTCTTAGCTGTTCCGCTCCCCAGCGGCAGCCGCCACCGCAACACGTGTCCCACCCGTCTCCGCCTCGTGAGGGCGCTCGCGCCTCCAGGCGGCTGGAATTGGCCCGGCGCGGCCCCCGTAGCCAGACTTGAGTTGCGACTGTCACCGCCTTATCTTCCTTTCCCTCAGTTCCTTTTCACTTCCGGGGTTGCTCTAGATCCGCTGGTTCCGTAACAACATCCCGTTGACTTCCCTCAGGCGGCGGGACGTGTGTAGCCGCCTTCCCCGGAGCGCCTGCCCGCCTGGGCTCGCGGGCTCCCCGGTCCGGGACGCCATGGCCACCAACCCGCAACCGCAGCCGCCGCCGCCCGCGCCTCCGCCGCCGCCACCGCAGCCACAGCCTCCGCCGCCGCCGCCGGGCCCTGGGGCTGGCCCCGGAGCGAGCGGGCCGGGAGGCGCGGGGACTGGCTCCGGGGACCCGCAGCTCGTTGCCATGATCGTAAACCACCTCAAGAGCCAGGGGCTCTTCGACCAGTTCCGCAGGGACTGCCTGGCCGATGTGGACACCAAGGTGCGGGGCTGGAGCGGCGGGAGGCGCGGGGAGCCGGGTCCCGCGTGCTCCGAGGGGCGACTTCCCCGAGCCGGACCCTCGGGGCCGCCTCGCATGCATTACTTCTTTTGCAGCTGCTTCGTTTGTTGTTTGTTTGCTTGTTTGTTAGTTTGTTAGATCTGCAGCGGTGTGCCGCCATGCACTCTGCAAGGCTTGGGCTGTTCATTCATTCCCCCTGCCCTTGTGTTCCTTTCTCAGGCTAGTGTTTCTTGAATGCCTACTATGTGCCAGGCAATGCTTGGCCTCAGCTAGTATACAGCTGTGCTAAGCAAGACCCAAGTCGTTGTTCGTAGGGGAGACTGGCTTAGGAGCACTAAGGCAAACGGGACTCGGTTTAGTGTTCATTCTTATTTCTCGTGGTCTGACGACTTACTTTTTTCACCTAAGTTGTTTTTTTGCCTACCAAAAGTTTCTTCGGCTTGTAATCGCCACAAATGTAGCGTTTGCAGATGTCGTAAAATGAATGGTAAGGGAACGATTTACAATGTGTTTTGCTGGATGTTGAGGGGCGGGTGAACTTGCAAAGATAGGCAAACTTGGGCAGAGGGAAAAAAGTGGGTTGGGAGACGGGACTGTCGTTTGATCTTTTGCAATGGCTGCCTGGTTTTTAGTAGTTTGCTAAGACAAGAAGAGGCTGACAGAGAAAGAGGGAGGTATAGCGCATGGAGCCATCCGTTCTGTTGGAAATCTGTGGAGAAGAAATGACAGCAACTTGAAGTGAAAGAAGGAATGACGGGGGAGGTATGCGTTAGGAGACGGACGGACGGTGAGGTAAAGGTCAGCAGAAAGGTTCCCTAACCAAACAGAAGGGGAGGGAGTCAGGCACCCAGCACCAACATGGAAGCGTGCTTTAGCAGGTAAACTATCATCTTGGCAGCAAGCCAAGGTTGCAGGACTAAGTCAGTGAAGTTGGTGAAAAGCTATGAAACTGTGTCTGGTAGCAGGCGAAGGGAGAGGTGTGGGTTCCTCTTGTGGGGTATTTGTTGCTTTCATGTGGTTTTGTTTGGGGGGTTGTGTATGTGTTTATTTTTGCTTCAATGTGGGTTGGTCCGTTGGGTTGGAGTTGTGATGATGTAAGGTTTTTTTCAGACTGGCAGGTCTGAATGAAGAACCTTTAAAAGAGGGGTGTTTGCAGCATCTGCATATCCTTGAGCTTTGAGGTCACCGGCACACAGCTCTATCATCGCCTCTATAATAATTCCTCTGAAGAACCTGAGGGTATCTTCTACAAGGACTCTGGTTCTGGGCCCATTCCCGTAGCCTTTCCAAAATGTTGTAGGTTTTATTCACAGAGACTTCAATTAATTGAGTGTGTATAGGAAGTTTAATCTTCCCTTGCTTAGGGACTATCACAGCCATATTATAAAGTCATTGTTGTTGCCTTTTGAAAAGTATTTTAATAGGAAAATATTAGGCATGGTCAGGTAAATGTTTCCCCATATAAAGCTAGTTGTTTGCAAGCAACAAGTGGGTATTACACCCTGATGTTCTTAGAACTCTGTGTATTTGTGTTGTCACTGTGTGTATTGTGTATAATAATGTTTTAATATTTTGATGACAGGTGCAGTTTTTATAATTCAACCTTTTATTTATCTCATCTCCATTAAATATTACTGTTGTCTGTGGTATCCCTGCCCAAACTTCCAAAAGTAGATTATTAAAATGTTTCTTGGGTGAAAGAAGAAAAATTGGTATGACAGTGTAAGGAAAGCTAGGCCTTTCTCTTCAAATGTGCACACTAAAGTGTTGTTTTTAATAGTTGACAGTAGTTGACTGGAGGCAGTTGCATGTGGTTCAACCTTATGCTGTGTATAGAGAGGGACCACAGAATGTTCTTCTGTAGGTAAGAAAGCTTGACGCTAGATAAGAGTGGAACAGAGACGACAC
Source organism: Mus pahari (assembly GCF_900095145.1). Lineage (NCBI taxonomy): Eukaryota > Metazoa > Chordata > Mammalia > Rodentia > Muridae > Mus > Mus pahari. Next base: position 34,840,134 of record NC_034602.1, on the reverse strand, counting down.
TCTTCCCAGAGAGCAGCACAGTGGGGCACACAGTTTCTGAATCTCCTCGATAATCATTCCTTCTCTCTTACCCTCCGTATTGCTGTTTCACTGTTTCTGTCCCCCCTCCGTACCGCTGTTTCTACCCCCCTCCTCCCTATCACTGTTTCTATTCCCCCCCTCAATCTTTCTCTCCCTTAGATAACAGATGTGTTGGTTTTAACTTAAAATATTTATAATTAAGTCACGTTTCTATTTTTCCTAATATGTAAAATGCAAAAGAATACTACTTAAGAATGTAGCATTTATAACAACACAATGAGTGGGCCAAAATAGAGTTAATATTCCCTATTCATATAAAGGACTGTCACTTTAATGGAAATCTTGAATCTCATCTGCGACTTGTAGGAAGTATGGTATTCTTCACAATTGAACGTGAAAGACTGGCCTGCTTTCTACCTGAAAGTCTTCCCTGTGGTATATGGGCTATGAACAGTTGGTGGATTGTGTCAGGCACATACATGTGTAACAGTAGTGGGTGCTGTCTAAGAACAGTCTTCCATCCAGTGCATCCACACCAGAGCAAGAGGTACCAGTGTCTACTTCCACTCCTGGAGCCATCAAACCTAACTCTCCTGGTAGGCCTGCAGTCATCAGTGGTCCTGAAGCAAGAGTATTTCTATGGCAGACAGATTGACTATGATTCTTGAAAGAGCTGTAGCCTTAGACAGGTTCAAAATCTAGCTACTCTACTAAGGCTGCTCTTTTTAGACAACTAGTCACCGGGTGTCTGACTCAAGCTGTGTGGCTTGAAAGTCATCCTGTCCCCCTTTTATTGATTATCCACTGGAGAATAAAGAGGGATGATTGAAAGGCTCAGCATTCTGTCCTAGACAAGAATCTGATGGACCAAGAAAATTAAACCTCAAATTTGATGACTGGTAAAGGTAGTTTTGGATACTTTCTCAATTATGAATGGCTTCTGGTCAGTTAGTTCATAGATCAAATAAGTATCCACTGTTCAAATCATAAATACCAGACATATTTTAGAAGCTGAAAATACAACAGTAAACCAGAGTTCTGTTGCTTCACAGTTTGTCCTAGCAGAGGAAAAAGTAAGTAAGTAGTGTATGATCAGCTCTGACTATACAAAAGAATAAGGCAAGAAAAGCATGAAAAGGCCTACTGTTTTGTTCTGGGTAAGGTTTCAATTAAGATAATATTTGAGCTATCCTTGAAGGAATTGAAAAAAATGGATGTCTTCCAACCCTAGAGCAGAGGAAGTGCCAAAGACCTGAGGCAGGACTGCTGAGAGAGAACAGTGGGCCCCTCTACACACATCCAAACGCACTGTGAATTCATTGTTTAGGGTTTTCTTGTAGTGAGAAGTTAGTGAGTTTTGAGGAAAAGTTAATGATCTGACTTGTATTTTAGATAAGATGATAATTCTTGACATACTTCGGACTGCATGTTTTGTAACCCTAATATTTAGAAGAATTAATGTACTCTCTTGGAAGATGGAGTTTGGCATGGGCAGGGAGGAATGTCAGGATGTGAGAAGCCTTGGGGCGTGAGTGGAAAAGATAGTAGGAAATGGGTCTGAATGTCCTCTTATGTGTCTGCTAGGACCTGCAGACTTTGCTGACTAGAAGAACTTGTTGACTTTGAATTTAAGTCAGGATCTTGCCATATAGTGCAAGCTGGCCTTGAACTCACTATGTAGCCCGAGGAGACTTTGACATTGCTGTCCTTTCTCCTGCCTTGCAAATGCTGATGATAGACATGGACCATCATGCCCTGCTAGTGAAAAAAATGTGTAAACAAGAAACATTTTCTTTAGGGTGGGGGGAGAATTGAAATTTGAATTTATTTTGAGGGGTCTAAAAAGCTAAATGTGTTTAAGTCTAATAAATGCTTGTTAAAAGAAGAAATACATGTTATAAATGTTAGAAAGAAAAAAAATTTTCACATTGATTTAGGGTAAGTGAAGAGGGACATGAATAAATAATTGGGTGATTTTCATGGGGAAGAGAAAGAAGCAAAAGCTGAAAATTGGAAGTGATAGAGGAACATCTCATAACTTCCAGTTCTGTGGGAGGTAGTCACCAGTTATCAAAGGACAGTGTGTTAATCACTGACCTGCCAAGCAGTGTGGACAAGAGCGTGCAAACGTACAGTGCCCTGCAAGAACTGCTGAGCAGTGGTATGTATAGAAGATGGCAGAAGCGGGAAAGGATCTAAGCTCACTTTGGGTGCCAGAATGACCTCCTGATTAGAATGAGAGCTCTAAGGTGAGAATTTTGTCAGGTGGACAGCTAGAGAGAATGGTTAGGTGAGAATTGGTTACTGGGATAACAGCTTTGACTTGAGGGAGAGAGGAGTGGTACAGGGTGATGCTGCTCTATTTTCCTTAAAATCCTTCCAGTCACTTATATTGAAGGGAAAAAAGGCAGATAAGCAAAGATAACACTGAATGAGTAGGTGAGGGGACTGATGTAGGTAAGGACCCTTTTTTTGTTTTGTTTTGTTTATTGTGTTTCAGTGTTGAGACATGGTTTCTCTGTGTTGCCCTGACTGTCCTGGAACCCAGAAATCTACCTACCTCTACCTCCTCAGTGCTGAGGATTAACGGTACATACACCACTGCAACCCAGCTAAATAGTCCAACTCCTTTTTGTTTGCGTTTGTTTTCTTTTCTTTTTCAAAACAGAGTGTAGCTCTAGCTGTCCTGTGACTCATTCTGTAGAGCAGGCTAGCCTTGAACTCAGATCCTAAGTGTTGGGACTAAAGGTGTGTGTCCTCACTACCATTTCTTAAATAGAGAAGACTGGATCTCCTTTTTATCTTCCTCTGCTTTTTTCTTTTTCTTTTTCTCTTTTTCTTTTTCTCTTCCTTCTTTCTTTTCTCTTTCTTTCTTTCTTTTTTTTTTTTTTTTTTTTTGTTGGGGGTGGGCCGTGTCGAGAATTAGGGAGG
>NC_034602.1:34820657-34837151 GCF_900095145.1 Mus pahari | reverse complement strand
ACTCAGATCCTAAGTGTTGGGACTAAAGGTGTGTGTCCTCACTACCATTTCTTAAATAGAGAAGACTGGATCTCCTTTTTATCTTCCTCTGCTTTATTCTTTTTCTTCTTCTCTTTTTCTTTTTCTCTTTCTTTTTTTTTTTCTCTTTCTTTCTTTTTTTTTTTTTTTTTTTTTTGGTGTTGGGGGTGGGCCGTGTCGAGAATTAGGGAGGTAGGCTTTCTAAGCCTTAAACAGTGTGGATCTTTCAAGCTGGTTACTTGTAGGGTCTGCCCTGAGCTGTGTGCAGTGTTCAGTAGCATCTCTGCTCTCTTTCCTCAGTTATAATCTAATGTGCTTTAGACGTTGCTCAATCCCCCTTGAGGGAGAGAGGTTAAGGCTGCTTGAGAGCTACTTTTACCCCAGATGTAGCACATGATTCAGTGGTCTGTTCCTAAGTAATTTCTTTTGAGTCTGTAACTTCCACCTCATATCTTACCTCCGCAGACCTTCATTATTTTAGTTATTGCATACTTTTCCAGGTGAGTTTTGTGTCTACTTACACACAGCTGTTGAACCACTGTGTTCATATGTGTAATGAATTCCCATTCTCAAATCTCCTTGTGCAAGCACCAAGTCCCAGTCTGTTTCCAGCTTCATTTCTGTTGCCCTTGGACTCTCTTCTCTAACTAGGTTAGAATACCAGTATATGGGTTTTCCTAGTACTTGTGGCTTTATATTTTTGTCTAGTCAAATGATTCCTTTCTTTTGTTGTTGGCTCTGTCCACAAAGGTCATTCTCATCCCTGGTTACATCATGCAACTTTGAAACTAATTTTCCCTGTAGGTCATATGCTACATTCTTTCTCAGGACTTCTTACCTCCCGCTCTTTGTTTCCAGACCTCTAACATTAACATTTGTGTTTTGCTTCTAGTTTGTCTACAGAAAGGGTTGTCTTCTTTATCTTAACTCTATTTACAAACAACTTGTCTTAGACAAAACAGGCAGTATTTGTAAGTTATAACTGTGAAGCTTTCCATCAACTATAAGAAATCTTAGGACTATTAAATATGTTAAAATTATTGAACTGATTTTCAGTATTATATGAATTAAAGGTTTCTAGCACTTATGGGTTTTGTTTTGTTTTTCTTTCTAGCCTGCCTATCAGAATCTGAGGCAGAGAGTTGACAACTTCGTTGCAAACCACTTGGCAACTCATACATGGAGTCCCCACCTCAACAAGAACCAACTGAGAAACAATATCCGACAGCAAGTTCTGAAGTAAGTCTGAGTTAGGGGCCCAGGCTAGGGTTAAAATGCTGTTGTTTACTTTATCTGAAAGCAAACAGAAATACATTCTCCTCATGTCAGCAGTTTTGGAAGTTTAATGTGACTTAGTCCAGTATATTTTGGAGTATGACCTCATCATTTCATATTTCCTTTATAAATTTTTACTCTTTTTTTCCTGTAGTCTTAGAGGTATTTAAGTATTTGAGAAAAGAAATAGCATGACTTAAAACACATCAGAAAAATCTCTATGTAAATATTAATGGATGTAAATGCTATAATGTCCTATCCAATTACATTAATGACGATCTTCTTGTCTAACAAGTAGGATGAATATGACACAGCTCTGAAATGTAAAACAGTCCCTGGGTTGTGCGTGCTGTCTTCTAATATATAGTGTGTAGGTTAGGGTTGTGCACGCTGTCTGCTAATATATAGTGTGTAGGTGGTTGTGCGTGCTGTCTTCTAATATATAGTGTGTAGGTGGTTGTGCGTGCTGTCTTCTAATATATAGTGTATTTTGATTTGTCCAGTCATTTCTGCATCAGCATAAGACACAAAGAATAAAAGCTGAAATACTTAGAAAGTCTGGAATATTTACTTTAAAAAGATTATGAACTTGATTTACAGTCTTCTGCTTGTTTTCGAATATAAATATTTGCTAAGACAAAAAAGTCTTTCTGTCCCAGTTATTTAAAGAGTGCTTATTCTTCCTGCTTTGACAAATATTTATACTCAACATTTATAAAGTGTGGCTTTAAACAGGTGAGCAGTCTAACTCAAGCCTATGTAGTGTGATAGTTCCAAGCCACAGGAAGCCCCAGAAATAAGAATGCACTAGAAAGTTCATTTAGCCTCAGGTAATGCTAGAAACCCAGAGCCAGGGAGCTTAGACTGTGTCTCCCTGTACATAAGAAAAGGAAATAGCACTAGGTTTCTTGTCTGTGTTTTAAAAGCTGTTTGAGAACCTATGAAAGAGTCTAGGGGAGATCAGAAGATGCCGTCGGAAGGCTGCTTAACAGTACCTCTTGGTAAAAAGAGCTCTTTCCTGAAAAGAAGATACTAGAAGGAGTCTATTGAATGGCAGGCCAAGAAGGCTCCTTATTTCCACAAAGTAGAACAGCAAGCAAAGGAGCACAGGGATGGGAGCAGGCGCAGCTGTGGTGCCCAGCTCACATTTATATGCAGTGCTGCCGATAATGCAGGGCTCTCTTCCAGCACTTCCTAGCTACCAGTCTTCTACAGATGATTGTTTTGCTTCATCACCATTCTGTTTAGAAGGCTCTTGCATCCTTCTCAGGAGAAGGGTATCTTTCTCTTACAGTGCTGATCCAGCCCACAGGATCCAGTAAATCTTGCACTATTTTATTATCCAATGTTGAGAGTCTCAAGAAGAACAGTTTTCTGGAGTTTTATTTAGACTTTAGTATACAAAATCTCTAAAACAAGGAAACTGTCATTTTATTTTAGGTGAGGGAAATGCGAAAAGTCAATCACTTAGAACCCTAGTACAATAAAAGACATCTTGACCACAGTTTCCTGCCTGGTAAAAGGTAAGGAAGCCAAAGCCTGGGGCAGCAGTGAGTGAAGGAGCACTGTGGCGAGACTGGAGACTGGGAAGGGCAACAGCTGTACTCTGCTAACTCACCAGCCACTCTTCTGAGACGTCTGCACATTGTCCCCTTATTACCTTGTGGGTATGGAGGCCAAAGAAAATCTCCTTCAGAGGAACCCAGGGATTCAACTCAGATCATTGAGCTTGTACTGCAAGAGCTTGTAACCACTAAGACATCTTGCTTACCCCATTTGCAAAGCTTTATGTTAGAAATAGTAGCATTTTCAAGTTTTCCTTAGAGAAGGATTTTGTTGCAGTTGATTTTTTGTTGTTGTTTGTTTGTTTTTGAGACAGTGTATCTCTTTTTTGTTGTTTTGTTTTGGTTTTGTTTTATTGAGACAGGGTGTCTTACTACATAGCTCTGGAAGTCCTAAAAGTCACTCTGTAGACTAAGCTAGAAACTCACAGATCCACCTGCCTTTGCCTTATGAAGAGATGTGCACTACTGTGTTCAGCTTAGAGAAGGATTCTTTAGTTGTATGCAAACTAGAACTGTATGGATGGACTAGCCCTATAAATAATGGTAATCTCAAGCAGGTTTTCACACACACTTGAGAAAGTACTCAGCTGACTCAAGCCATTGCAGTTGCCATTTCTATAGAACAAATGCCTACTGTCAGCAACTTAAAGTGGGTGAACTTAGTAGCTTATTTTCTTATTCAGGGGTAAGGAAATTTTTATTCTGTTTATGTATTCATGCTACAAAACCTGAAAACACTGGATAGCTTTCAGTAATGACTTGGGTGGAATTTTAAAAGAGAAAGAAGTGGATTAGTTTTACTTACATATTTAGTTTTTTCCTCCAGTATTAGGGGTGGAAAAATAAGCACTCTATCACTGAGGTACTTTCTTAAAAACAATAGGGTCAGAGGCTGGAGAGATGACTCAGCAGTTAAGAGCACTGACTGCTCTTCCAAAGGTCCTAAGTTCAAATCCCAGCAACCACATGGTGGCTCACAACCATCCATAATGAGATCTGATGCCCTCATCTGGTGTGTCTGAAGACAGCTACAGTGTACTTATGTATAATAATAAATAAATCTTAAAAAAAAAATAGGGTCTCAGTGTGTAGCCATGGCTCTCATACTCTATATGTAGCCTAGGCTGGCCTTGGACTAGAATGCTGGAATTACAGGCATCTACCACCTTGCCTGGATTCAGCCCTTTTTGGTTTGTTTCTATTTTGAGAAAAAGTCTCCAAATTTGTGCAAGATGGCCTTGAACTCTTACCCTAAAATTTTCCCATTGCTCAGGCCAGTCATAACCTCGTGATTATCCTGCCTCAGCCTCCTAAGTAGTTGGTATTACAGACAGGCACTAACCCGGCCTGCAGGTAAGTAACTCTAACAAGGAGTGTATCTGACGTATCTATGGACCTAGGGCTGAGACTTTTCTCTTGGAGTGGCAGCTAGGGAATACTCTAAGGCAGTGAGTCTACAGAGCAGTAGACCAGTAGCTGTGGACCCTGTTTTTACATAAGATCTTCCTCCATGAGAATGAAGACTACATTTAAGAGTATTTTTGTTTACAGGACAAGAAGCCAAAATATAGGCAACTGAAGCAGTATTTTGGGGTTCAGTGGGTTTTCTTCTTTAATTTTATGTCTTTGAACTTATGCCTTACTGCAAAACTTTTTAATGCTTCTTTCTGCTACATTCGCAACTCATCTTTAAAGGGGACAAAAAAGAGCTATAAGATACAGCAGTGTTTTCAGGATTTGCATTCTGTTCTTTACTTTTATAACTTGAAAAAGCAGGTAACCTACTTTGTTGCATGTCAGCTCATTTTTCTTTATGTCCCACATAAATAGAATTGTGTTATCACGTGGCTTTAAAGTGCCTTGGGAATTGAAAATCCAGTCCACCCTCACTTCAGACAGGTACACTCAGAAACAGCATATGACAGTATAAAGGTCAATTCCTCCTCACCCATTCTATCCAGAAAGATGGGGGCCAAGAAGCAGGAGGTGACTAGTGCCTCAGTCTCCCAACACTGTCCTGAGCACTTTGATTACTTCTGGTGCAATCTACGAAGAAATCTGATCTTAAGTCTATTTTGCTCAGATGTCATTTTACATAAGTGCTACTTAAAACATGTTCTTGTCACTCCTCTGTCTGCCCTCTTAGACTTATAGCCCCTTTCCTCCCTCCCTCTTTTATACACATCAAGACTGAGCTCCATGACTTCTCTTTGTGGAGTGTTCCCACCTTATTGTGAACACAGCCAATAATTCCTTACTCTTCTCTTTCCCCACAATACCTTGTGTATGTTAATGCCTAGCCTCTTGTATTGTAATTGTGTCTGTATCTGTATCTTTAACTAGCATAGTTTGTAGTGCCTGGTGGCCAGCATGGTGCATTTTATATAGAAGACATTCATAACCTACCTCTTTAAATGACTAAATCATCCTATTTTATAGCAGGAAAGTAATAAAAAGAAAGCCAGACATCTTGAGTTTTATTTTTTCCTTGTTTCTTGTTTATCAATTTGATGAAATTATACTTTGTGTATATTGTTCACCTTAACTAAAAACTAAGACTTAGAAAAAGTTTATATTTTCTATTTTTTAAGAAGAAAACATTTCAGAGCCAAGAGATTTACTAGGCCTGGAACTCATCTCCCGTGAGGTCCTCTTATGTTCCAGGGATGGAGGTAGAGAAAGGCACGACCTCCCTTATGCTCTGTAGTACTGCAGCTACTCCAGAGGCCTTTTTGTGTTTTAGTCTTTCTACTGGCGATGCACTGGGGGGACAGTTTACAAATGTCTTTGTAGTATAGCATACTTAAACCACTACTGTATTAACTTTCCCAAATAGAGTATTGAAGGTTGAACACATATTTAATAGACACTATTTTCTTCAAAATAAATTGTGCAAATAATATAAAATTATTTCTTTACCTTTCTGTGAATTGCTTGTATTTCAGATCAGGAATGCTGGAGTCTGGTATTGACCGAATTATTTCTCAGGTTGTGGATCCAAAGATCAACCACACATTCAGGCCTCAGGTAGAAAAAGCTGTGCACGAGTTTCTGGCCACATTGAATCACAAAGAGGAAGCAGCTGGCAGCACAGCTCCTGATGATGAGAAGCCAGAATCTTCTGTCATTACCCAAGGTGCTTTGCTTTTACTCTTGTCAGTTCCCAGGCTCTTCTTGTTCTGATTGCCTGGATAGAGATACTTAGTTTTTAATACATTGCTCCCTTTGTCAACTTTAGTGAAATTATATGTGCTTTCAATATTGCTCAAGTTCCCTAACTGGCATGACATTTCTATTTTGAAATTAATTTCAAAAAAACATTATAATAATGATGAGTTTGTGTGTGTGCACACTTGCTATAAGAGAGAATGTAACTGAAATAGTAAAGACATTCTTCTCACAACTGGAATGTTCTCAGATGTGTTGGCATCTTTCCTATAAGACACTATGTACTTAGGAGATAGAAATTTTTGAGTATGTGTATTATTTTTGTACCTGAAAAGCCTACAGGAACTTGCATTTCTGCTCAGCTTTAACAGTAGTGTGTACTGTCAGTGAAGTAGAGGGATGTACTTTTTCATACATTTATTTCAGTCTTCTTCCAATTTATTCTTATCTTCTCCATGAAGGTGCTCCTGCTCCTGGGCCCAGTGCTAATGTAGCCAGTGATGCCATGTCAATCTTGGAAACCATAACTTCTCTTAACCAAGAAGCTAACGCTGCCAGAGCTTCAACAGAATTGTCAAATGCCAAGGTCAGTGAGAGAATATCCAGAAGACTCTCATCTCAGCCGAGCACGGACGTTAGCACAGACAGGGAGAGGGGCTCAGAAGATGCGACTGAGAGAGAAAAGGCTACCCCTGATTCTGGAGGAGATGGGCTAGAAACTGCTCCCAAGTCAGAAGAACCTAGTGATCTCCCTTGTCCAGTGGAAGAAACTAAAAATCATCTGAAAGAGAATAATAGCTTACTGTTACTAAGTAAGGATGCTCAGCAGGAAAACAATGACCCAAAAATTAAATCAACGGACAGAGGAGAAAAGAAACCCGATGGTAATGAGAAAGGAGAGAGAAAGAAGGAAAAGAAGGAAAAGACTGAAAAAAAAATTGATCACTCTAAAAGGAATGAAGATACACAGAAAGTGAAAGATGAGAGACAAGCAAAAGACAAAGAAGTGGAGAGCTCAAAGCTTCCTTCTGAAAAGAGCAACAGCAGAGCCAGGGCTGCTGAGGGGACAAAAGAAGGTACATGCACAAGGCCACATGGCTTCAAGAGGGCTTGTTCCTGACAGGAAGAGGACGGTGTCACTTTTTGGCTTTTGATTGTAATGATTTATTTTGGTGTTTTCATGTCAAAACTTGAAAACTTGTAAAACAATAAAAGTACTAAGCTGTGCACGGTGGCACCCATCAGTAATCTCAGGGCTGGATGTGCATGCCTAGTGTAGGGTCCAGGCTAGCCTGAGCCCGTTTGGCCTGTTTAGAAGGCTGGAAATAAATATTTATATTTTCTTAACTATACTGATGTGTCTGTTGACAAAGAAAATTTTACAGAAAAGCTATAAACTTCGTAATTTGTATTATCTTTTTTTCACACAGTTCCAAGCAACTTAAATTGTATATGCTAATCTTCAAAATACTAGGTAGTAATAATAATAATCAGTTACTTAAAATCTATATTTGTATTTACCCTTACATTATAAGTTAATAGTTACTGTTGCAAGTGACTATTTTACCTTCGCATTTTATTGATATGGCTGCTTTTCTGATAGCTAAATTTCCTGTTTAAAGCAGGCAATTTTTAATATTGAGGGCTTAGGCTTTAAATACATTCTTGTGATCAGTTGTTTATTTTGTTTCATTTTTTTTCCTTAAAGATTGTTCTTTGGTAGATTCTGATGTGGATGGTCTCACTGATATCACAGTCAGCTCTGTCCACACCAGTGACCTTTCATCCTTTGAAGAAGACTCAGAGGAGGAGGTTGTTATGTCTGAGAGCATGGAAGAAGGAGAGATTACATCAGAGGGTAAGGGTGATACATTTTTCTCAGTGTCTCTGTGACAGTGCTGATAAGCATTATTTGTGTTCTGTTCTAATGGCTACTTCCTGACTGTGGTATATATAGCTAGAGACTGCTACCTGTGATTATAAAATTGGCTTCTGATTGAGCTGCAGGGTTGTCTGTCTAATTATCCTTGTACATGTTACCAGCCCTCAACAAGCCTACTTTTCCATGATCAACCCCATCATTCGATGTTATTGCAAAGTTGAGAGGAGATTGTGCACACAGAGCTGCTTTTGTTTGTGTGTGATGATGCTTGGTGGATACAAGCTGGAAAGCTGTCCTCGCTTCTACTACCAGCTACAAATTTGAGGGTCATAAAGAATACCCTTGGAAAAACTGATTTCCTAAAAGGCATAACAGAATGCACCAAGAGCAGATATATTATACTAGTCAGGTGTTGGCTTGTGCTTAGAATCACAGCACTGGGAAGGCTAAGGCAAAAGAAGAACTGTTAAAATATAGGGAGTTCTAGGCTATCCTACTAGTGTAGTGTCCTGCCTCAAATCACTACAAATACTGGTCTACTCAATACAGTTGGTCAAGCTAAGGAACACAGTCAAGTCAGAGAAGGGATAGTGTGCTCAGAGTCAAGTTTAGAAACTTTCCAAACAGGAGCCCTCTGTATGTCCTCTCGACTTGTGGGCAACTTGACATCCATTTCTATAATCAGGATAGATTATAATAACCCAGAAGTTCACTAGAACGTTGGTCTGAAATTCTTATTTGGGCTAAAGAATATAGTCATAATGACCTGCCTGCCCTTGTGCCCCTAGCCCTAAGAGGTCTTGCTGCAGGACCGAATCCCATTCTTCCATCTTAACAGTAAACTTTGGTTTGACCATAAGAGAACCAGGAAAGCAGAAACACATCAGTCAAGTACAGCATCATGAGAGCCCAGAGATGACCTCTCAGAAGCTTAGGGCAAATGTCAGACCTCTCAGAGCAAAGCTGAAATCTTATTATACAGTTTGCTTGTCAGCTGACCCTTCCTAAGTGCTTACTGGGTTCCAGGGTCTGTGCTAATGTCTTTGTGTTTCTTAACTTCTGCAGCTCTGGAAAGGAGGCACAACAAAGGGAACAAAGTCTTGAAGTATATCCAATCCAAAGTCACATAGCCACTGAGCACCAGGGCAGAATTCAAAGCTGAGTCTGCATGTAGCCAGGACATGCTGCTCTTTGCTCTGACATATCCTTGCCAGTGGGCAGCATCCTTTACATTTTCTGCTAGCTTTGGATAGGATGTCGAGGAAGAAACTCAGCGGGGGAAGTAGAGCCTTTTAACTCCACAGATACTTTTCTTAGCCTTTCATATCTTTAAATTTTATGGGTATTTCCAGGAGAAGCAAAGTTATTCAGAATAGGAGCAGCAGTGTATACTAGCTATGATGGTGGTCCTTACTGTCCAGCCCATGTGGGAAGGCTAGTCCCTATCCTGTGATTCCTGTGCTTTTTCTATGCTTTGGGGTCTGCTAGGGTGTTTTCTTTTTTGGGGTTAGATTTTCTGTGTGCATGCTCTAAATATAAGAAGTTCACTAAGAACAATAAGTAATAAGAAATGAAAACATTCCTTTTTTCTGCCTTTCTACTATGTCAAGTGGAAAGATTGCCTTCCTAATGTAGAGGTGTTAGTGTAAGGTGTGTGTGTGATTGATTCCTGCTTTTTCCCTAAACACATAAGTAGGCAGTAAGATCTCAGGTGTGAGCTGGGTGTGGTGGTGTGGGAGGCAGAGGCAAGTGGATATCTGTAAATTGGAGACCAGTCCACATAGTGAGTTCCAGGACAGCCAGAGAAAATAGTGAGACTCTCAAAAAGCTAAAAACATAAGGAAGATTTCAAGTGTGCTTTAAAGTATAGTTTCAAGTGAATTTCTTCAACTTAACAGTGACAAAAGCATTCATATCAAGTCCAAGAATTATTTGTCAAAATACATTGTTTAAAATAACTAATGGGAGGAACAGTAGGTTAAGATGGTTCCAGCAGCTTCAACTAAGTGGGCTCCTGAATTAAGAAGCCAATCGGTAAACAGTAAAAGAAGACTTAAGCTTAGACTGGCAGAAGCCATCTCCCATCCTCTGAGTGGATGCTTCCCATCAGATCATAAGCAGGTAAAGGCCTAGCAGTGTACAGCCAGTGTGTATTTGGCTTCCATGTAGAGCCTACAAATCCACCCTGCTCTAGGGGCAGCGTGGAGCCTCTGCCTCTAGTTCGGAGCCTGCCCTGCTTCTTCCCTGCTCTGTGTAACTCTCCTCTACGCTTCTTTTTTCTTTTAATAACACAAATGTCTAACTTGGTCTGCCTCTATATGTGAGGTGAACTGTAGTTTTTTTAAATGTCAATTTCTTTTCTCATATAAACAACCCCTTTGAACCCTTAAATACATTTGAGGTATATTAGTATCTTTTGCTGCATATATGACCTGTTGTTGCTTATTGACAGAAGCACTTTTTATATTGGCTTCTTTCCAGATGAAGAGAAAAACAAGCAGAATAAAACAAAAGCTCAACCTGGTGATTCTAGTGATGGAAAAGCCAGAAGCGTACGGCATGCTTATGTTCACAAACCTTATCTTTACTCAAAGTACTACAGTGATTCTGATGACGAACTCACAGTGGAGCAACGGCGGCAATCCATTGTAAGTCCAGTTGATCTCTTGCAGATCTAGCAGTGCTTCAAAACCTTCCTAATGCTGCAACCCTTTAAACACTCCTCATGCTGTAGTGACCCCTCACCATAAAATTATTGTCTTGCTACCTCATAACTGTAATTTTGCTACTGTTATGAATTATAATATCTGATATGCAGAATATCTGATATGCAACCTCTGGGAAAGTATTGGTCAACCCTCAAAGAGGTCACAACCCACAACTGTGACTTAGTCTGCTACAACAGATTGACAAAATTTGAATGGTAGTCTGTGCAAGGTACATATGCACAAGCACACAGCAGACATGGTCCTGCCCTCAGGGAGCTTGCCAAGGAATTTCATAGAGTAGACACCAAGGTGTATCATTGTTACTAATGAAAGTGAAAACATGTAACTATCTGCTTCATATTGTGAAAGTCTTGTAGCCATTTGACTCATTTCATGCAGAGATACAGTATGTAACAAGTATAAGGAAATTGAGGGAAATGTAATCCACCAATTTTCTAGGTTTGAAAATGCTTCCGATTTCAATTATTGAGTGCTTTTTAAATAAAATTCATTAGTTTTTAAATGTCTTACAATATAAGGAACATAAAAATATAAAAAGTTTCTTCTGTCACAATTAGGGAGTTTATAGAAATAACTATTGAAGAGAACACTATAAAATGTGATTGCTAGCTAGCTTTCCTTCCAGGCTTAGTTCTTAGAGAGGATATTGGATAGGAGCTATGCACCTGTTGGGATTTTTGATTGGATTTTTGAAAGTTTGGCTTTGAGCCCTGAGCCAGAAAGGGGTGGTTAGAATAACGAAATGATTGTGAATTCTCTCTAATTAAAATTCTGCCAGCAGAAAGCCCCAAGGCCACGGTTTAGGCCCAGGAGTCTAGCCACCAAGTCAGATTAGCTGTAGAATTTACCTGCTACTTGAAGTTCTGAAGACATACCCACTTATGCTTGATGTTTATGATTCTATAACTTTTTTTTCTCCCTTTTTTAGTTGTAACTATTTTGTTACATCACCTTTTTTCTTCAAACCAATAGCATTCTAAAATAATAATGGAAAGTTTTCCTATCTGTGCCTCTATCATCTGGTAGCTTCCAAAACAGAGTAGTCTTACCCATACCTAGGCACACAGTTAATGTCTGTTCCTTTTTTTTGGTAAGATTTATGTGTATGTTTTGCCTGTGTGTATATGTATGCCTAGTGCCTGCAGAGGTTAGAAGGTATTAGACTCCCCTGGAAGTGGAGGTAGTGATGGTTGTTAGCTATCATGTTGCTGGGAACAGCCTGGGACATCTGTGAGAACAGCACGTGCTCTTAGTCACTGAGCTATCTTTGTAACCTGATATATGTGCGCTTCTGCATATTCTGTTGATGTGTAAAAACATCAGAAGAACAAACTAAAACTTTGTCGGTAGGGACAACTTTGAGTACTAGGGGTTTACAACCCAAGGTCTCACTAATATGTGCTGAGCCCGAGGGATACCTGAGAAATGTATTCTCGGCTGTTTTCTTACATACGCTCTTCCAGAGTGTCTTGGCTTCTACCTGATAATCTACAGGTAATTTTATGGTTTTAGGCTAAAGAAAAAGAAGAGAGACTTTTAAGAAGACGAATCAATAGAGAGAAACTTGAAGAAAAACGAAAGCAGAAAGCAGAAAAGACAAAATCTTCTAAAGTGAAGAGCCAAGGTATAGCAGACATTACTTTTATTTGAGAGTATCTTATCTACACCATCATTTTCTAGTTAGTCTCGTATTGCTTTGGCATATGCACATAAAAAAGCGCTATATATGCACATAAAAAAGTTCCTAAGTGTGGAAGAATGTATTCTGCTATACTGGTGGACTAGATTTCAGATAGAAGTAACTGAGCATTTCTGGTGATGATAGTGCAGCTAGCCTATACCTCACATCATCTTTGCTTTTCCCCTTTACTCTTGTTATTTTCTCTGATGCTGGGGATTGAAATCAAGACCACAAACTTCGCTCTTCGCCCGACTGTGCTACAGCCCTTATGCTGGCATGTATCTGGCACAGTAAATACAACAAAATTGATGTCTGTTTTTCCTAGCAGAAACTGAGACTCATTCAAAGCTATTTTGTGTTTTATACTGGTTATAAAACTGTAATGAAAACTAAATATAGCACTGTTACAGAACTGTCTTCTGAAATAAAGCTTCTTTATTTACTTTCTAGGCAAAAGTAGTGTGGATCTAGAAGACTCATCAACCAAGACTTTGGAACCCAAAGCCCCAAGAATTAAAGAAGTCCTTAAAGAACGGAAAGTTTTAGAGAAGAAAGTAGCCTTAAGCAAAAAAAGAAGAAAAGATTCAAGGTGCATTTTTACCTACTATGTTCAGATTATCATATTTGTGGTACGTTTTCAGAAGAACAGCTTTGAAAGTTGGCATAGGCTGTCTGAAAAAGTAACTGGGCATGGTGGGGGGAGGCAGAGGCATGGGGTCTCTGTGACTCTGAGGCCATCATGATCTACACAGAGAATTCTGGCATAGCCAGGGCTATAGACAGAGACTCTATCTTCCCCACCCCGTTTTCACTTAATCTTTGCAGTTTGATGGGTTGTGAGTTTCTATGTTAACCATCATCTTTTGCACAGACATCTCTGTTGAGGTCTGAGAACTATTTCTATATTTGTAGAGATGTACAAATAGCCCTGGAACTCTGGCCTTGAGCTTACTCTGATCCTTCTGCCTTAGCCTCTCCAGTGCTGGAATTATTGTGTGCCATCATACTTGGCTTTTTTAGAGAGAGGAATTTATAGGGCAGTTTGATTTTATATCTGTTCAGCAAAATAAAGGTAGTATGTTCACCCTGGGTCCTAATAGGTCTCAAATCATGCATTTTAAATGTCATTAGCATTTAATATTAGTATGGCTAATATGTATATTAGTCAAACTTATGGTACCAGGCTTGTGTTTCTTCTTATGGATCAGGCCTTAATTCCAACCAGAACATGATTAATTATACTCATAATGCTCATGCACTATTACACATATGAGCATATCTTACCATGCTAATGGTTATTGGAGCTCTTAGATCCACAGCTCTGTAGGACTGTTGATGACTCCCTCCATCCCCAGGGACCTGTTTAATACCTTCTGGCACTTTGAAATTTACCCAGCAGGGAAGAATCTTTCAAAATAGTACCACCTTGATTTCTCCATGTCCTGTGACCAAGGTCTGTGGTGTTTTCAGCAATGGGATTTTACTATCAAGTTATGGTTGCAACTGAGATCAGTGGTAATAGGTAGTATTATTTTGGGAATCTCTGAGACCCCTTCCCAACCAATAACTTGAGGAAAAGCATCTCACACCTAGCATTGGGTCTTTATTTGGCAACCTAGGGCTTCTAGGGGAAGCGTTATCCTCTGCATGTCCAGGGATAGAACTCAGGTCACCTATTTTGCCAGGAAGCAGATTTACCTAATGGGCCATCTTGCTAACCTTGACATTCTTAATAGAAAAGCAGGAACTGATGCACCTGTGGTACTGCAACAGGACAGAAATAAAACAACAACCTGTCAGGAAAAAAAAAGAAAAGAAAGTAGTCATATAGAGTCTCACATTGACTGTAGATGTTACTATGTGTTTATGAAGGCCTTGCCTTAGAATTTGTTCTTTTTATCATCTTTCATTGTATTGATAGCTATAGCATTTTAAAGTATATTTTTAATAATTTTGTGAAAATCTGACGGAAGCTTTAGATTGTATCCCAGAAAGTGTACATACAAGAACATTTTTCCTTGTTTCAGAGTTGAGTTTCTGGGCTCCTGGAAGAACTTGTAGAAGTATCTTGTCTGGGCCTGTGGGAACCACTTAGTAACAGAGGTTGCATCTGTTCATCGGGCTTCTCAGCACCTATTTTTAACATCACCCCATGATTTCCTCTTCATAGAAAGCAGGGGTTTTGTGTTTTTGTTTTTGTTTTGTTTTTTCCTAGCACTGTATTTTCATTGCTTCAATTATTTATTGAAGAATTACAAAGGGAAAGACACTCTTGAAAGTATCTACGATGTAGTGTGAACCATAGTCTACAGTTTTACTGTTCCATTAAATTACAATTCTTTTCTTAAACTTACTTATTTTTATTTTGTTTGTATGTGTCTTTGTCTACATGCATTTCTGTATCACATATGTGCAGGAGCCTGTGGAGGCCAGGAGATAGGGTTGGATATCCTTGAACTGGAGTTATCAATGGTTGTGAGCTGTCATGTGGGTGTTGGGACCTGAACCCAGGTCTTCTAGAAGAGCAGCAGATGCTTTTAGTGGTTGAGCCTCTCTCCAGCCCATCGTTACAATTATGTAAATTAGTCATAAACTTAAAGATAAGTGAATTACAGAACTTAGAGAGAGGGATCAGTTCTCAGGTTTGTTGTACCCTGTTCATATAGCTCTGAGTCAAAAAGGCCTTCCTGCATTTTCAAAAGATGGTAAGACATTCAAACGTCTGCATAGTGGGTACAGTGTTCACAGGGCAGCACATTAGGAATTGTCTTTGTAGCATGTTTTCCTCTAGCGCCAGGAATGTTCATGCCACACTTGAACTGTGCTCTCTGATGACTAAACATAAAGTTACATTAAAATGTAATCAGCCTTCACAAATGAAGTGAATAGTAAAGAAAAGAGTTTCAGCTCTCTTGTGAGATTCTTAGATTCAGATTGGAAGTTCATATTTGATTTGCTTCCCTCTCAGGAATGTTGATGAAAATTCCAAAAAGAAACCTCAGGCTGAGGAAGAGTCCAAAGAAGCCCTGAAAACAAGTGAGGTATGTTGTTGAGGTAAATCTCCAACCCAAATAAGCCTGGGCAATGAAAACACAACTTAATTAATATGAATACATGCTGTGTGCCTAGACTGGGCAGATCTACCACTACACTACCATCTTCCCCATATAAGAGACCCCTTAGAGCTTACACTTTCCTTCTTCCTTTCCTCCTCCTCCTCCTCCTCCTCCTCCTCCTCCTCTGTTGTCCTCTCTCCTTTTTCTCCCAAAACCTTCAGCTCCACCTTCCTTCTTTCTCCACCCTATCACCAGCTCCAGCCTTTATTTTATACATTAAGGTGGGAAGAAGGTTTATAGGAAGTCACCTACGTGACTTATTCCTTGTTTGGAGAAGGGAATTAACATCAAATATAATTAGACCCAGGGCTGTCTGCAACACATGTCTTAGTGAAACCCTTGTCAGAGCCCTTTTGTTAGTTGTGGGTCATTCAGTATTCCTTTGCAGCAAAACAGCATAATACGGTCTTTACGGTACTATGTCTTAAAAACCATTCCGTTCAGCAATTTTAGCCTCTTCCTATTCGGCCTGAATTCCCTGTTAATAGGTTGATGCATATGATTTAGTTTTGTGTAGAGAGTACGTTCTCTTTCCCTTACCCTCTTCACCCTGTTTTCTTATATACAGCAATAACACAATTGTCAGTAAGAAGAAGAAAGAGAAAACTAAAATTGCCCAGAGTAGGTTCCCTATTTTATCTCTTTGGTTTCCACATGTATAGAGTTTTTTGGAAGGGAAGTATTCTAACAAAAAAAAAAAAAAAAAAGAATTTTTTGAGACTTTGCTCACTTTGTGTTACCTCTTAATGTGCATAATTATGTAAAAATTGATTAATCTACTGAATGGATAAATTTTCAGTTACATAAGCACTAGCTTGTATTTGACACTTAAGGTTGTATCCAAAATGTGCACATTTTAAATTGTGAAAATCCATGCTGTATATGCATTTCTCCCTGTATTGGGTTATTTTCTTCGGATAGATTTAGCTTTAACTGAATTTAAGTCTTTTTTTTTTTTTTTAAGATTTTATTTATTTATTATATGTAAGTACACTGTAGCTGTCTTCAGACACTCCAGAAGAGGGCGTCAGATCTTGTTACGGATGGTTATGAGCCACCA
>NC_034602.1:34781732-34820114 GCF_900095145.1 Mus pahari | reverse complement strand
ACTATATATATTTAAATATTTAACTTTCCTTTGTGATAGGTTTTTTTGTTTGTTTGTTTGTTTGTTTGTTTTGAAATTATCTCAGGAAGTCTTGCACATGTTAATGTACTAAATGCCAAAACTAGTGTGGAGAGAGGAAAGTTCAGGTACTTTGCATCTTCCCAGAACATATGAATATACATGTATGTATATGTTATGTCACATGTATATGCTTACAGTGTTACTCAGTTACTGTATACATTTGGAATTTTATAAATAGAATATTGCACAAATAGTCTAAATCCATATGACTTCTGTAAGTGATTTGTGTTTCTTAATTTTAAAATAAAATTAGGCTTTACTTATCTGCCAGCATGTATATTTTTATATGAAAAGAACACTGTACCCTAGTTAGCTTACATTTACTAAGGACTCTTGGGTATTAGTGAGCTATAGTCATTCCTAAAGGCATGAACCAGTTAGATAAAATAACTGCTCTATATAACTGGGAAGAATGTAAAACGTAGAGTATGATCACCTGGACACTTGCACTACACTTCTTGGTGCCTGATACTTACTGTGGGCTACCCCATCCATGGAGCAGAAGTGCCTCAGATGTTCTAGAGCTCACATAGCAGCTATACCCAAATGTTAAGTTTGTATCTAAAATGTGTTTCCTAAGTACCCTTTATTTTCCAACAGCACTGTGAAAAAGAAAAGGCCTCTTCCAAGGACCTCAGGCACACTCATGGGAAAGGTGAACCAAGTAGACCTGCCAGGAGGCTGTCAGAGTCTCTGCATTCGGCCGATGAAAACAAGACTGAATCAAAAGTAGAAAGAGAATATAAGCGACGGACATCCACTCCTGTTATATTGGAAGGAGCTCAGGAAGAAACAGATACCAGAGATGGAAAAAAGCAACCAGAACGCGCAGAAACTAGTGTGGAAGAAACCCAGAAGCAGAAAAGCACCCTTAAAAATGAAAAGTATCAAAAGAAAGATGATCCTGAAACACATGGGAAAGGCCTACCTAAAAAAGAGGCAAAGTCTGCCAAGGAGAGACCTGAGAAAGAGAAAGCTCAATCAGAAGAAAAGTCATCGTCAAAACACAAACACAAAGGTGACGGTGTGCATAAAATGAGCGATGAGACTGAACTTCACTCTTCTGAGAAGAGTGAAACAGAGGAAAGTGTTCGGAAGCAGGGTCAACAAACAAAACTTTCTTCAGACGATAAAACTGAACGTAAAAGTAAACACAAGAATGAAAGGAAATTGTCAGTATTGGGTAGAGATGGGAAGCCAGTTTCTGAATACACTATAAAAACAGATGAGCATGCACGTAAAGATAACAAAAAGGAGAAGCACCTATCATCCGAAAAAAACAAGGCTGAGCACAAATCAAGGAGGTCAAGTGACTCTAAACTGCAGAAAGACGCTCTAAGCTCCAAGCAACACAGTGTAACCTTGCAGAAAAGAAGCGAGAGCTGTTCCGAAGATAAGTGTGAGACAGAGTCCACTAATGCTGATAGCAGCTTAAAACCAGAAGAGCTTCTTCATAAGGAGAGGCGACGAACGAAGAGCTTGTTAGAAGAGAAGGTTGTGTCAAAATCTAAATCAAAAGGTCAAAGCAAACAAACAAAGGCTGCTGAAACAGAATCACAGGAAGGTGTCACCAAACAGGTGACAACTCCAAAGCCTGATAAAGAGAAAAACACAGAAGACAATGACACAGAAAGGCAGCGCAAGTCCAAACTTGAAGACAGAACTTCTGAAGAAACTGTCACTGACTCTGCATTAGAGAATGCTGTACCTTCAGCACATAGCGCGCAGAAGGACTCTGGACACAGAGCTAAGTTAGCGTCGATTAAAGAGAAGCATAAGACAGATAAAGACTCAACCTCCTCTAAACTTGAGAGGAAGGTCTCAGATGGGCACAGAAGCAGAAGCTTAAAGCATAGTAATAAAGACATGAAAAGGAAAGAAGAAAATAAGCCAGATGACAAGAATGGTAAAGAAGTTGACAGCAGTCATGAAAAGGGCAGAGGGAATGGCCCAGTCACAGAAAAAAAACTAAGTAGAAGGCTGTGTGAAAACCGAAGAGGAAGTACGCCACAGGAAATGGCCAAGGAAGATAAGTTAGCAGCAAACATGTCAGGCGCTACCAGTAGTTCCTCTCTGCAGAGACCAAAAAAAAGCACAGAAACCGCATCGATCCCCGAACAAGAGCCTATGGAAATTGATTCTGAGGCAGCTGTTGAAAATGTGTCTGAACTTTCTAAAACTGAGGACATCAGTAGTAACAGTTCTCAGCAAGACACTGACTTTGAAAATGTTACAAAACATAAAGCCACTGCTGGAGTTTTAAAGGATGAGTTAAGAACTTCCATGGTAGATTCAAAACCAGCAGCAGCTGTGACATGTAAATCGGGGCGTGGACTAGCAGTAACAAGCGCTTCTGAAAAACATTCTGACCATAAAAGCACCTTGACCAAGAAAGTGCATAGCCAAAGTAATCCATCAAAAGCCACCCCTAGGGAGCGAGAGCCAGTTCAGCGAGGAGCCCAGGAAGTAAGTGTAGACGCTGAAGTGAGTCGGAAAGCCCTCTCTAGGGCCCTCTCAGAAAACGAGAAGGGCCAGAAGAATTTGAAAGGCATGTCCAAAACCACTGAAGAATGTGGCACTCACAGAAATGCTTCTCTTGCATACTCTACAGACTCAGACCTCTTGTCATCCTCAGGCTCTGTGACTGTTGTTCCTCAGAAAGAATCTCACAATTCAAATACAATTCCTGTAATTGACAGAGAAGCCATGTCAGAAGGTGGCAGAGCCAGTACCTCCCTTGTAAATCATTCTGATGTCCCTAACCAAGATTTGACTGTTAAGAAGTCAGAAGTCCATAAAACAAATGGCAGCAAAGAAGGTAATGATGGCTTCACAGTGGATATGCCAACAAAAGCAAGTGGTGGTAGCAAAAGGCACCTTTCTGAAGATAGCCAGGCCACATTGCTGTACAGTAAAGAAGGCAAAATAAGCATACCTCTTGCTGACAAGTCAATGAGCATGACTGGGGAAAATAAGAACATTAACAAACAAAGGAGCCTGATGGGCATAGCCAAGAAAGAGAGTGATCTGAAAGTAAATCCTGATATAAAGCAAGACGGTGCTGCAGGCGAGCATGTCGTAGACCTGAGTACAAGAAAGGAGGCTGAGACAGTCAGACGTAAGCATAATAAAGAAATGCCAACTGATGTTGAAAGGAAGACTGAAAACAGTCAAGTAGACACCAGTGCTAGGCGTGATTCTGCCCCTGTGCCACAGCAAAGGCACGGGAAAATGGAGAGGGGGGCAGCTGGATCTGGTAGACGAGACAAAGCTTTTATTGCTACTAGTACTGAAGGGACGGACAAAGGCATCATGTTAAACACAGTCAAGACTGGAGATGCCACCACCACTTCATCAGAAGTAGGAGAGAAGGGGACGGCTTTACCTTGCACCAGTATTGAGGCGGACGAAGGCTTCATGATGGGTGCATGCCCTAAAAAACATCCCCTCCAGGTTGGGGCAGAAGCCAGTGAATGCACTGTTTTTGCTGCAGCTGAAGAGGGTAAGGGTGTTGTCACAGAAGGATTTGCTGAAAGTGAGATTTTGCTTACAAGCTCCAAGGAAGGAGAAAGTGGAGAATGTGCTGTGGCTGAGTCAGAAGACAGAGTAGCAGGTCCCTTGGCTGCTCATACAGTTCAAGCTGAAGCCAATGTGAACAGTATTACAACAGAGGAAAAAGACGATGCAGTAACCAGTGCAGGCTCTGAGGAAAAGTGTGGTGGTTCTTCATGTGCAGTTGAGGGGACGGCTACTTTTATTGGTGAAGTTGAAAGTGATGGAGCTGTTACAAGTGCAGGGACAGAAATAAGAGCAGGATCTCTGAGCAGTGAAGATGTTGATGGATCCCAAGAAAATAGGATACAAGTTGGTTCTAAAAAAGAAACGGAAGGCACCGTGACATGTACTGAAACCAAAGGAAGAAATGATAACTTCATTTGCTTGGTAACTAGAGTAGGAACCCAAGAGCAACGTGTAGTTACAGGTGCAGATGTGGTCCAAGTAAATGATGATAAAGCCCAAGAGGCAAATACCAATCAAGCAGGAGATGGTTCTGGAACTGATGGTACAGAAGGTGAGAGTGCAGTCACCAGCACGGGCATTACCGAAGAAGATGGGGAAGCATCAGCAAATTGCACAGGCTCAGAAGACAACAACAGGGAAGGCTGTGCCATAAGTTCTGAAACAGAAGAAAATGCAGAGAGTGCCATGGACAGCACAGAAGCCAAAGACATTACTAATGCACCTTTGGTGGCTGCTGGTCCCTGTGATGATGAAGGCATTGTGACCAGCACAGGTGCAAAAGAAGAGGATGATGAGGACGAGGGTGTTGTGACTAGTACTGGAAGAGGAAATGAACCTGGACATGCTTCAGCTTGCACAGGGATAGAAGAAAGTGAAGGAATGATAGTTTGTGAGAGTGGAGAGAGGGGTGCTCAGATTGGCCCTACAATAGACCATGTGAATGCTGAGGCTGGGGCAGCAACTGTGAATACAAATGACAGTAATGTTGATAGTATGAGTGGTGCAGAGAAGGAAATCAAGGACACCAACATCTGTTCCAGTGCCAAAGGGATTGTGGAAAGCAGCGTAACCAGTGCCTTGGCAGGAAACAGTGACAGGCCACCAGTTCTACATGGTAGTGAGGGTCCTATGGCTAGTGCAACTTCTCACCACAGTGACAGTCAGCTTACCAGGAAAGAAACAGTAGAAGATACAACTATTTCCACTGGCTTGGTGAGGGGCAGTGATGATGTTCTTGTGTCTGGTGCAGTTCCAGAATGTGAAGTTGGCCACATGTCACCCAGGGAAAATGAAGAGTGCGATGGCCTTATGGCTTCTACAGCCAGTTGTGATGTTTCCAACAAGGACAGCTTAGCAGGGAGTAAAAGTCAGGGCAATGGCTTGATGATTTCCACTAGTACAAATGATTGCACCCCTCAGATAAGTGCAGTCATAGATGTGAGAAGAGGACATTTGTGCACTCTGAGCACTGAAGAAAATAGGGACGCCACCAGAGTACACAGGGAAGGATTCGAGGCTCCTATGCCCAGTGCAATTTCAGGTGAGAATAGCCAGCTCACTGCTAGCAGAAGTGAAGAAAAGGATGAGTGTGCTATGATTTCCACAAGCATAGGGGAAGAATTTGACCTTCCTATTTCTAGCGCTGTTACAGTCACATGTGCTGAAAGGCAGCAGCCAGTTGCAGCAGTTGAGGAAAGCACCACAGGTCCAGCCTTGGTAAGCACTGAGGACTTTGAGGTGCCTATGCCCAGTGCTCCCACTGAAGCGGAAAGCCCTCTTGCCTCAACCAGCAAAGAAGAGAAGGATGAATGTGCTCTCATTTCCACCAGCATAGCTGAAGAGTGTGAAGCCTCTGGCTCTGGTGTAAGTGGAAATGCACCATCTGTTACCGACGGGAATGCAGTCATCTCGACAAGTTCAGTGGAAGACTGTGAAGGCTCTGTGTCCAGTGCTGTCCCTCAGGAGTCCGTCTGTCCCTCGGTCATACCAGTAGAGGAGACAGGTGACACTGCCATGATTTCCACAAGCACCTCTGAAGGACGCGAAGCTGTCATGGTTGGTACTATCCCTACAGATGATGACCAGGCCAGCACTGTGAGAGGGGAGGATTTGAGTGATGCCGCCATTATCTCCACCAGCACAGCAGAGTGTGTGTTGACGTGCACTAGCTTAAGCAGGCATGAAGAGAATCAGCAAGTCTCACACAACCCAGAAGGAAATGGTGGACATTTAGCTACAGAGCAAAGTAAGTGTGAACTACCCATGCCCAGCCTCGTGGCTGAGAGTAATTTTAAGTGCCCTGGGCCATTCACGATGGGCAAAGGAGTAGGTCCTTTAATGGCAGTAGGCACCAGGGGGGAGCATGACAGGTTGCCAGTCTGTGAGCCTTCAGCGGAACAAGGCCAGCCAGGCACTGCTTTGTGCTTAGGAGAGGAAGAAAGTCATGGCATGGACTGCCCTGGTCAAGACCTCACTGCAAAAGAAAGGAATACATTGCTGAGCTCTGTTCAGAGGGAGAGCAAAAGTGCAGAGGCAGAGGCAGCCGAGGACAGTAGCACAGCCAGGGGAATAGTGAGAAAGGCCTCAGAGAGGAATGCAAACTCACTATCTGAGACAAACTGTCTGAGAGAACCAGAACAGAAGTCTGCTGAGGATTCCTCTGGCAGCATTCACTATCTGACAGCAGTAAATACTGGTGCTAAAACTGATGACATGCTGCCCATCACAGATGCTGCATTGGAGTATCCTGACCACCAGGAACCTGAGAACAACTTGAAAACTACCACCAAATGTATTACAGGCCAAGAGTCAAAAATGCCTTCTTCCCACACAGGAGTCCTTCCAGCTGTCAGCCATGTAGCTCCATGTGCTTCAAAACAGGAGGGGGGCATGCCTACAAAAAGTGACCACAGTGGCACGTGGACTAGTGAAGGGTCGGCTGAGAAAATGAGACATGTTGCTGGTGCAAGGCAGTCATTCCACAGGGAAGGAAACCTTGATGTCACTCTTCCTCCTGGGGATAATGGGTGTGGCATAGGTGAGAGTCCATTTAGAATTGTCTATTCTAACAGAGGTGACTTTATAACAAATCCTGTGTCTTAAACATTAAAACTAGACCATTGCTCCTAGGTCAGTATAGAAGAGTCAGGAGGCTAAGGGGAGGCATCTAAACATGTTGATTTTCTTGACTGGCAAGTTTCTGAGCTTCGTCCACCTTAAGATCTGTTCGTCCGTACCTTAATTGGTTGGTTGGGGATTGAACCCTGGACCTGTCACATACTCGACAGCTGAGCCACACACATTTCCAGCTCCTATTTTTATTAACTGAGTTGGCAATTCAAGTAAGATGCAATAATTTCCAGTTTCGAATATTTGGAAGGAGGGTATGCTCCTTCAAATGTACTATTCTTGTGGAAATCAGTCATCTCTTTCAAAGGTATAGTTCAGTGATTATACTATCCAGTTTTAGGTGCTATGCTAGGTTCTAGAGGTGCAGATAATCAATGTGGAAAAGACAGCTATGAATTCTGCCACAGTGACTCAAGTATGACAAGTGTTTAGGATGAGGTAGAGAGCAACATATTCTACAAACTCGGTTTCTGAGTTAAAATTGAAGGAGCCAATAGACTTTGATTTATCTCCATTTTAGCTTTATAAACTATGGCATCCTTAACATTTAAAGAGGAACCAACTTTACTTACACTAAGCCTAGCTTCAGAAAGCTGCAGCTAGTAGATTAAGCCCTGTTTGTTAAGCAGCATTAGCAAATGTCCTAAAGTATCTTCTCCAAAAAACATGCCAGTTGGTTGTCTAGCACCAAATAGCCCAGGAAATACGCATAAGTAATGTTATACACACTGAGCAGGTTATGTTTAGAAGTGTGTGTGTGTGTGTGTGTGTGTGTGTGTGTGTGTGTGTGTGTGAGAGAGAGAGTAAGAGGGAGGGAAGGAGGGAGGGAGGGGGAAAGAGAGAGAGAGAACACACATGTATATTTATGTACATACATATGCACATAACAGCAATTAATGAAAAAAGAGGATATGAATTTAAAAGAGCAGGAAGAGGTCTATGGCAGTTTGGAGGGAGGAAGGGGAAAACGATACAATCTCAAGAATAAAAGGGGCTGGAGAGCTGGCTCAGCTTTAAAGCACTGACTGCTCTTTTAGAGGACCCAGGTTCGATTCCCAGTACCCATAGGCAGGTCACCACTAACTCCAGTTCCAGAGGATCTGACACCCTTGCAGAGATGTATATGCAGGCAGAACAATGTACATAAATATAAATAAATGTTTTTTAAATAAAAAACTTAGGAATAAACGTATTCTAAGGGTTGAAACAAATAATTTACCTTTCCCATTACATTTAGCCTAGAATGAATTGAATACTCCAATAGTTGGTGTGAATCAGTTACACTACATTCTTTTATTAATCTGTCCCCTAGAAGAGCAAATAGAGGCCTTTTAACAAGGAAAAACTTGCAGGCTCTTGGGGAAATGAAGTCTCTTGCTTTTCTTTATCAGCTTCTGTGTGAGACAGGTGAGGGAAATAAGCCACAGCTACAAAAGGGTGTGATAAAATTGCTACCTGAGAAGATTTCATTGTCTCTGTATAGGCCTGACAGGTTTTAATTCTGTGTTCAGTTTCACTGTGTCAGGTAGCAAAGTGAGTCTATCATACATCACCTTATTGGTCCGGTATTTATAAATCTCAAAGGTTCAGAATGTTGCTTAGATATTTTTAGAGACAAATTTAATGGAGCTGACTATAGAACAATACTAGGAAGTAAGCACAAATAATATATTTTATCTCCCTTTCTGGGCAGCTTACCTTTTTATGCAAACATTCCCCAGAGATGAGCAAATGGCCCCTTTCCCCACAGTGGACTTCTTTTTCCAGCCCCTTTCCCCCACCGTGGACTACTTTTGCTAACAGTGAAATAAGTCAGCAAGTGTAGATGGCTCTGACTACCAGATAACATGCCATTTGTTTTTTGTGTGAGATGTATTTTTGCATTCAGTTTTTAAAATTATGTTAATTCTTTGAGTTTCATTAGGCAATGAAAAGTCACCACCAAAGGGTATAGGAGGATTGAAACTGTTGACTGGCTTAACAACTGAGGTAAGTCCAGACACATGGTAGTGTTGTCACCTTATAGGGTGAAAAGCTAAGAACTGCAGTAATCTTATTAAAACGTACTGTTGTCAATTCCATCTCATTGAGGCAGACATGTAGCCACCTTCAGTCTCTCTGTCACCCATGTTTAATTTTCTGTCAACAAAACATGAGTCCAATTCCCATAGCTACCACCAATGCCTCGGTGACTTTAGTGGTTTCCCATTAGACCTTGACTTCTGTTGCTGCCCTTCCTATAGCTTATGTTGCCATGTCCAGTGTCTTTAAAAATGGCAATTGGGTCTTCTCATACTTCTGCTTAACTTTTCCATAGTGTCATGTTTTGAATAAAATTGTTGTTAATTTTGATAGATGTGTACCATACACAATTTAGACTCCTGTTTCCTGTTTCCAGACTGATTCCTCAGTACTGCCAACAGTGGGATGAGCTGGCAGTGAATGGAAGGTACCCCAAAAGAGCATTGGACAGGCAGCAAGGAGAGTTTGCAAAAGGACATTGGTGCAGAATTCTAAAAATAGAGTTGAAGTTTATTGGAAGAGAAAGAAGAGAAAACCTAGGCAAAGAGAGAAAGGATGGAAGATACTGTGGTACTTCAGGCTCCCTGCTGTAACATTTCATTCTGGTGAAGGAGTAGAAAGGATGGAAGATACTGTGGTACTTCAGGTTCCCCGCTGTAACACTTCATTCTGGTGAAGGAGTATAAAGGATGGAAGATACTGTGGTACTTCCGGCTCCCCGCTGTAACCCTTCACTCTGGTGAAGGAGTAGGCTTAATCAGGAGTAGGGAGGACCACATGGATTGTGCTAAGCTAGAATGTTAACCTTTTGCCGTAGAGAAGCATTGATGGGTGAAATGTGAGATTGGACTGATTTTCCCTGTTTTGTTTTTAAATGTTGACATGCTAATTTTTCAGTTCATGGAAGTAGATTATTAAATTCATTCTGGATGCTGAGGGAGGAGACATCTAATATACCACAGTTGCCAGCTAGACTCACCTCGCTTATTTTTGCGGTGCTTTGGATTTTTATAGATATCTGTGAGATCAGAGGAAGATACAAGTCATGGAGTTGTAGCGGCACCAGAGAACGCATGTGTTGGAAGGCGGAGAGGGGCAGGTAAGCTGTTTCTAGCAATCATTCACACTGTCTGTTGTTCACACTGTCTGTCTCTGCATTGGTTTTTATCTTCCATTGCAGCTTAAAGTTGGTCGATGGTTTAGAGTAAAAAACTGGGAGACAATGAATTTGCCTCTCACCTTTTAAAATAGTTCAGAGAAAATTCCTTTTTCTATTTTTTTGTTGTTGTTGTTGTTGTTGTTAAAGATTTGTTTAAAACTTTGTTTATTTGGTGGGTGGGTGTGCACATGATTGTTGGCAGGTGACCTGGGAAGCCAAAGCTGTCAGGTCTCCTGCGACTGAAGTTAGAGGCAGTTGTAAGTCACTTTATATGTGCACTGGGAGTTGAACTTTGATCTTCTGCAAACGCAGCACACTCTCATAACTGCTGAATTCTCCCTTGAGCCCTGTAGTCTTTCATTTTTAACATACCCCCTTTCACATCCAGTTTTATATAGGATTATTGTTTAAATCTGGCATCTCCAAATAATCATGGAAAAAGGAAAACAGGGTGCCAGTGCTTCATTCCCTGTGTGTTTCTCCATGCCCTTGCTGCCCTCCCAGGGCTGCTTTAACCTGTTTGCAAAAACCAGTCATGTGCCCTAAGCACTAGCATGCTGGCTTTTGCCCTAGTAACAGTATAAAACCACTCTTAGCTTGCATCACCTCTTTCAACCTACAACATTCTCTGTTGTCAGCCATAAAACTTTTAAGAGAAAGTCTCAGAATTAGAAAGATTAGGGCAACAGCTTTCAAATGTTTTAGTCTCAAGACCACTGTGTACTCTGGACAGTTATGAAGTACTCCATGACCAAAATATTGTCAGTTTGAATGTAGCATGTCCCCACAGGCTTATAAACTTGGACATTTAGTCTCTAGTTGGTAGTGCTGTTTGGAAAGGTTATAGAGTCTTTAGAAGGCGGAGCCTTACTGAAGGAGAAGGTTTAGATAACCTACCTGTTCCTCATTCTTACTCTGCTTCCTGAGCGTGGAAGCAATGTGACCAGCCACTTTGTGTTCTACCAACATGCCTTCCCTGCCACAGTGGACTGTACACCTCTGGGATTGTAAGCCAGAGTAAACGGCCTTCCTTCTCTGTCAGCATGCTTCATCACAACAATGAGAAAGTAACTAAAACACACATTAAGATGTCATCTGCCCTATGAGTTTGTGATTGTGTTAGAGAGTTTTCAATCGGCCCTGCATCTGCTATGCTCACAGTTAAGTAAAAGGAGAACCAACCGCCAACAGTGGCTGAAAGTGTAATTCAGTTCAGCAGTAAGTATGGCATCTGCCTAGCATGTGGGAAGCCCTTGGTTTTAATCACCAATACCACCACCAACAAAAAAATCTCCAGACAAGATTCACTATAAATCTACGGTATACTTTATTCTTATACTATGATTTTTAAAAAGAAAGGAGAAAAAGATGAAAAAGGCATCTGAGTAGGTGGAAGCAGAAAGGAAGAACTGCCCTGGGCTCAAACAGGCTGAGAACCATTAGGGTAAGGAAATAAGGATGAGAACAATTGAAGCAATAGAAAATGATTTTCTTCTCAGCCATACATTAAGAAGAAAAGAACTGCTCTGTCAGGGTACAGCTGAGTGGTCGATTTTGCCATATCATATAGAAGGCTCTAAGTTCAGTCTTCAGTACCACACTGGGGGAAGTTACTAGAAACTTCTCACTTTTGAGGTTTTAACTTTCTCCTCTCTCCCTTCCTTCCTGTTCCCCCACCCCCTTCTCCAGTGTTAAAGATCTTACAAGGCAAGTGGCACAGCCAGGGTCATTTGGATGGCAAACAACATAAAACCCTACAAATACTACCTTACAGGAAATGTATAGCTCCCAGAGCTGAGATGAGGCAGGGAATATCTGATGCAGGCACAGCCAGTAAAACCTGAATCTCAGCTCTTCTACTCATCCTCCTATAGATCTGCTTTCTCAAGCAGGGCCTTGAGGAAAATGCTTTTGTACTAGTTCAGACCAGAATCCTAAGGAATATGCTAAGCCAAGGGCTGTTTCTGGTATTGAATAGTGTTGCAGAGTCTGGGTTCCTACAGAAGATGCTAGGATGGTAGCAATGATATCTACTGGAGTTAGCTCTTTAAATCATTTCTTCAACAAAACATTAGGCTAGCTTCTATGAGAACCAACTTACATGCCATGAGTAAGGCATGTAAAAATGGATCATTAAGATTCAAGAAATACTACATATAATCCACAACATGACTGCTATCTGGAAAGTTGGGGGAAGGGACATAACTGAGGACCCTTCTGGACAGAAACATCTGAAATGGCCATAGGAGCCTTCTACACAGAAATTCACAGTCCTCAAGACTACACCAAGATGCTGAGTCGTTCATGCAGAAGTTAAATAATCCAAAATATGAATCCATTGGTTAAATGAGTATGGGTTTTTAAATACTGTATAATGTTCACTGTCAAGAAGGAGATGTTTGTGCATTCTCAGTCTTTGGTTCCCATATCTACTTTTAGACTGTTTTACTGTGTTTAGGTACAATTCAATAAGAGATCTATTTACATAGAAGGAGGCTGTTTAAAAGAAAAATGTATATTCTGTCATTGTTGAGAAGAAACAGTAGGCTTTGTACTTCAACTTCCAAAGAATATAAACAGACCATTGTGGTTTGAGGGGAAAGGATCTAACCTTTCATCTGTTGGCATTATTTTTAAATGAGCCAGTGTTAACTGCAGTATAGCAGATAACATTTAAGATCTTCCATCTTTTCCTTAGCTACAGAACATTGAAATGGTTAAATCACTGCAGTGACTTAATGGGCTACAGACATTATTGTAAAATTCCAAGCTGTTTTTCTGGTAATACGCAGAACACAGGTTGTAAAAACTGATTGGTCAGAATTTTACGATTCACAAAAATAGCGGTCACTTGAGATTGTCTTGTTCAACTCCTCTGCTCTGGAAAGCTTTAAATGTGCTGCTCTACATTTCAAACAATGTTGTTTCCTTCTGTCTCATGTTTTTGAACAGCTGAACTACAGATGGAAGCTTTATTGATGAGTGAATCACTAAATGTAAGTAGCTATAATAGTTTGGGTTTTGATGGTGTTTTGTGTTTTTCATTTAAGGATGAGTAGAGAAGATATAACCAGTCTATGAGGAGTTATGTGTACAGGAGGTCATGTGGAAGCATGCTCCCCACTCAAGTTGAGCAGCTTTTACTTGATCTTTTCTACAGTCGCCTACATCCCTGATAAAGAACTCTGAGCTTTCTGGGGTTTATTATAATAGGATTGCAAATTCAACTTTAAGATCTTAAATTTTCTTGTCACTGTAGACAAAATAATTTGAGAGTTAAACTTCACATTAGAAGGCTTGTCTGAATAGACTGAACTGTGATTGCAATAAACACTTTCCCCAGGTGTGAGTCTCGTAATTGCTTTGAATCCTTCAAAATTTTGTTTTTTGTGTTGCCTCAGTTTATCTATAGTATACCTAACACCAGGACTGAACATTTTTATAAAATGCTCACAAATCTCCACTAGCCATGCTTTCCCGTGTCCTAGAAGAAATGGGAGAGCGCTCCTATTGCCAGGCTCTGTGGGGTCAGAGTCCTCAGCACAATTTATTGAACCACCCAGTTCTGTACCTAGATGCTCACAGACTGTGCTGAAAAGAAAGAGCCCTGTAGTGGGGCTCTAATTTACCCTGTAAGTTGAAACCTACAGGACCAGACCATGTGTGCCACCCCTCACTCCAAGTCCCCAGTAGAGTGCAACCTCCAATAGTCATGATGGATGTAAAATGTAGGCCATAAGACTTTGTATAGTTTAAAGTATGATTGCCAAGTAGGTAATTTTATGACAAAAATACGTAAGAGTTTTGTTGTTTGAGATTTTCTAACTTTTTGGAACAGAGTCTTGCTATATAACCTGTTGCTTCATATGTAGGCCAGTTGGCCTCAGCCTTACAGCAATCCTTCTGCCTCAGCCTCCCCAGTGCTAGGGTTGCAGATATGTGCTACACCAAGCTCAAGAGGTTTTATAGCTAAAGAGGAGAACTTGTAAGAGTTCTTTGAGTGAAAGAGAATTCTGAAACATGAACTTTTTTTCTTATTTTGCTTTTTCCAAAATCATTTTAAAGACAAGGAGAATAAACATTAAAGCATGATAACTTAGTAGGTTAGAATTTTTTTCACAAAGCAGACCCTCTGTATCCTTGAGCTTCTGGGTGAGCTGAAGAGAACATGCCCCCTAGTCCTGACAGCATTGCTGTAAACAGCCAGGCATACACATACCTTTGTAACCTGCCTTTAAGTTTATGTGAGACTATCGAGAAACAACACGTTTATTGTATATTTAGGTTGAAAATTCAGAGTCAAGAATCAATGAAGAAATTCACTTTGAATCTCAAAATAAAGAAGGTAAGTTAATGAGTTCTACTGTCGTAACTTTAATGTTCACTATAATTACTACTTCTTTTTTTTTTTTTAAGATTTTATTTATTTATTTATTTATTATATGTAAGTACATTGTAGCTGTCTTCAGACACTCCAGAAGAGGGAGTCAGATCTTGTTACGGATGGTTATGAGCCACCATGTGGTTGCTGGGATTTGAACTCCGGACCTTCGGAAGAGCAGTCGGGTGCTCTTACCCACTGAGCCATCTCACCAGCCCCCTAATTACTACTTCTTGAGAATCTTATATGTACTATGCGCCATTCCTTTTCACAGATGTTCTTAAGTAGTTTATATAATCCAATCAAGTGAACATTAAGCATTGCATTTGTAGTTTTGGGAATAACTGAGAGAGATTGAGTAATTTGGCTATACAGCTAATTGGTATTTGACCTTAACTAACTACAACAACTTTGCCAGCAGCCTCACAGTGGATTCAGTCCAATTTTGGCATAAACTGCAGTCTCATGTGATTTGTATGGTAGAGATATATTAACTTCTCATAGGCTCAGTGTGGTAATAGTTCAGCACATCACATTCATGAGTCGGCTCTTCATATACATCACCTCTGAAGGTTACTAGCTCCAAAAAGAGAATTCTGTTCTCAACCAGCATGTGGAGTTTTGTTGGTTTCTGCTAATTTTGTTAATATCTCATATATGACATAATATTTTAGACAATAGCAAAACAGTGACATTGATTGATAGACAGGTGTATGCCCATCACCTCATTTAGCATACCTTAGAATTTAGTATATTTGTCTTACTCAATTGTTAAAATGTTACAAATGTACTGAGTCCTCATAATAGGACCTTGTTACAGTCTCTTTCTCTTTCAACCCATCCAAAGGGAACCACTATTCTGCATTAATTAGGTATAGTTTTAGTTTCATAAAGATAAGTAGCACATGTTGCTTTGTTTATTGTTTAGGTGAATGTTAACCATGTTTTACAAACCATTTCCACAGTATTTGCCTATTTTGCATATTCTGAGGTTCTGTCCTCTTTATTTTATGTAAGTCTAGTTACTTCATTATAGCAACAGTTAGTATTACATTGTATGATATGGCACAGTTATTTTTTTTTTGTTTTTGTTATGTGTGAATATTGCAACCTTTTTGCAGCTTTTTCTAATTGTAGAGTACTATTTTGCATGTCCTTATTCCTCAAAAACATGAGCAGTGTCCTGTGTGTCCAGATTTACTTGGTTACAAGCACATCATCAGTATACTGAATGCTAGCTTATGTTCAGGCGGCATAGTTGTCACTTAACCCTTGCATTGAGCCTGACCTCATTAGTCTGTGATGCTTGCTGATCTGATGGCTGTGGTGCAGTATGTCATGGGGATTCTTTGGACACCTAACACTGTTTGCCTACAAAGCTGAAGAAAGAAGACCTTGAACTCTGCTGTATAAAATTTAATTTTGTAGCACTGATCTTAATTCACATAACAGTGACAGGCAGTGGAACTTCCCTATCATCCTATTATCCATCAAAAGTTATCTGAACTGTTGCTCACAGTGTCAAGTGTATAGCTGCTATTCAAAGGGATGACTAGACAACTTCCCCTAACAGCTGGATGTTTTAGTTCAGAGATTTACTATTTTTTTTTTAATATGGTTTTAGTTGTTGTATTTACTATTTCAGAAATATGCTGTGGTAGAAAAGGCAGCACGGAAGCTCTGAGCGGTTGCAGTGTTGAAGCAGATCCTGAAGAGGTGTGTTCCCTAGTTCCCTTAAGCACGCATGTGTTATATGTAGGGTTTTCACCTAACATGAAGAAAGGTGGTAGGAAGGTTTTCTTTCTTTTTGTGCTTTTGGATTTTGCTTGGTTATCTGAAAGTTTCATGTATAATTTGGCTGTTTGCCCTCCTCCCAGTTCTACATTTCCTGTACTTACCTTCTCTTCAAGACCAATTGTGCTTCTCAAATACTATTTCTTTATATAAGTTAGGTGGATGTTAGAGTCACTATCATTTGTGCCTGCTTACTGTTGTGACACTTAGGTACTGTGTCCCTAGTATATGGCCAAAGGGCACCCTTCTTTAAATGACTTGATCCAGATCCTGCTACCTGTAACATGCCCATTCTTAATTCCAGGTTGAAGAGGAAGAAAGGCAAATATCTAAAAGAAACAAAAAGCCGGGTTACTCCTCAGAAGAAGAACTAGGTATTCCTATGTGCTTCTGTTTTAGATGTTAGAAAAGTTACATTCATACTTAATAATGTGGGATAAGAAAATAATTCGTGAAGACAGTAACTGTTTATTACTTCATAATGTTTGAGGCTAATTGGAGACACCAATAGGATCTTTTCAGACTTGGATCCAGAAATGAAACTATTTCCTGCAGACAACCCAACTTGTGGACATCTCACAAATCTCTGTAATGGGGACCTATGACCAGGCCAGATGGCAATGTGTGCTGCGATTCTCTTATGGGCACAAAATGGGCAGAGATAATGAGGCTCTTTAGCTGAGGCACATGGAATAATGCCTCTGCTGCATCCTGTTGATAAGATGGCCTATAACAGCCGTGTGATAGAACTTTCTATAAGAGTGGAAATGGTTCATTATTACTGGTTACTGACTACGAGAGGCTATTGGGCATTTGGATATGGTCAGTGTGGATGAAAGGCTGAATTGTTTTTAATTAATATTTTTTCAGTATATTAGGTAGTATGGGGCATAGTAATAAATCTATATATACATAATGACACATCACCATGAAGTTTTCTCTCTTAATGCTGAGTCTGATACCATGGACCCAGAATCTCAGCTTTTTAAGAGACTGAGCAGGAGGACTGGGCCTAGCTGGGCTACAGAGGAGTACTGAAACACATGTTGCCAGTGGCTGTCATGTCAGACATTTCCTAACACAAAGTAGAAATTTATTAAATACAAGTGAATGAACATATAAAAAGAATACATATTTTCTCCTTTGTAATTAGATGCATGTGCTTATTTTGTAGTAGTAAATTGAGTTCATATTTTACATTCAGATACAATTCATTGTACTTTATTTTTAAGTCCAGTTTATCTTCATAATATCTAGTGAATAGAGGGTAAAGCTCTGAGAGGTTTACTTCATTTCCTCAAGCAAACCTGCTCTCAAAGCCCAGGTCTCAGGCTCAAGGCTGTGCCTCTTGGATGGAACTTATTCAAGTAGCCAAAGTTGCATTGTCTCTGGGGCTCTGAACACTCAGCCCTTCCCTAGACTCAGGGTACCCTGTGAGCTTCTTGATTGTTGTTTTGGTTTGGTTTTCGTTTTGAGGCAAGGTCTGAAGATACAGCTGAGACGGTCCCTGAACTCTCAGTGCTCCTGCATCCATTCCTGAGTTCTGGGATGAACTATCCTAGGTTCTCAGAGTTAAGTTATAATGCCCTGATAACATTTGGAAGTTTTGGTGTTTGGTTTGGTTTGGTTTGGTTTTATGCTCCTTTTCTAGCAAGCCAGCAAGTCCCATAACATTCTAAAAATATTTAGAATAACTTTTGGCTTTAGTGTATCATAGACAAAAAAAAGTCTACTGTCCTAAAATAGAAGTGTATTTCAATTTCCATTACTTGTTGTTCTTTCGTGTTTCTGTCCACACTGATTTACAGATGATAGCCCAGATGTCCTGGATTCCAGAACAGAAACAGCACAGAGACAGTATGCTGAGACTGAGCCACATGACACAAAGGTATTTTTCTACTGATTGGTTTTAAGTTTGGAGGTAGCCTAGTTGCATCATTGTGAATACTTGTAATTTTTATTCTGCTACATTATGCTTCTGATAATAATCAGCTTGTTATAAAAGATGTAATATGAAAGTTAAATATAATGCTTGCTTACTATTTTGCTCAATGGCCTTATTTCTCAAGATTTTCAGATGTTTTCTTCTGGCTTGCAGTTTATCATAGAAGTACGTGATAAGTGGTGATGCATATTAACTGTTGATGTGCTGCCTCTGCCCCAAGTCTGGCAGCCCCATGTGGGCTTGTCGCCTTCCCTCTGCTCCCCTTCTTTCTAGTCCCAGATGTCACAGCACACTTCCTGTTGTGTCCTTCTTGAGTGTTCTCTGAGCCATTTCTGAGACTGGCTACTCTTTATCTTCTCAGTCTTGTCCATGTTATTTTTCTCTATGGAATACAAAAGCTGGCTAAAGCAGTTCTCCTTGTGTCCACAAGGACTAGTGAACTAAATTTTAAAAAGGGCTTTTAACAGCCAAAGAAGGAAAAGTAGCGTAGTACGATGAATTTCAATTGAGTTGTGCCTAAGAAAGAATAGACTTTTAACTCATTCCTCATTGCCCTGTTCACAGCTAGGATCATAAGATAATAAGTACTGTAAAAGAAGAGAGAAGCAATTTGAAGAAACTTTATTTCCCCTTGTATTAGTCAGGGTTCTCTAGATTCACAGAACTTATGGATAGTCTCTATATAGTAAAGGAATTTATTGATGACTTACAGTCTGTAGTCCAATTCCCAACAATGGTTCAGTAGTAGCTGTGAATGGAAGTCCAAAGATCTAGCAGATGCTTAGTCCCACACAGCAAACAGGCGAAAGAGCGAGAGAACAACATTCTTCCAATGTCCTTATATGATCTCCAGCAGAAGGTGTAGCCCAGATTAAAGGTGTGTGCCACCACACCTTTAATCCCAGATGACCCTGTCTTAATCTTCTGGAATCCATAGCCACTATGCCTCAAGATCTCCATACCAAGATCCAGATCAGAAACTTCTATCTCCCAACCTCCAGATTAGGGTCACTGGTGATCCTTCCAATTCTGGATTGTAGTTCCTTCCAAATATAGTCAAGTTGACAACCAGGAATAGCCATTATACTCCTCAATTTCATGTAAGCTTTTAAATAATTAATTTATTTAAATCTAATAGCTCAGTGATAGATAGAGCATTTGGTTAGAGTACACAGAACCCTGAGCATCCATAGATAATATGTTCTGTATTTTCAGTGTTTTCCTACACAGAAGCTATGTTCAGAAGCTATTTAATATCCCATTTTACAGTAATAGTGATCTGTAGACTAGGTCAGGGGTGATTTTACCATTCCTAAGACAGTTCATGAAGTAAGGATGTATCACTTTTAGAAGTAATAAAGTCATTGTCAAATTGGTATGGCAAAACTAAAAAAAGATAAAAATTGGATTTAGAAAGACCTCAGGCACTGGAAAAGTGGAAATCATGTCATGAGGAGCTAGTAGAATTCTTGAGGGACCTAGTGCTTGCTCTGAAACAGTCATTCCTAACTGGAAATATATTCTGCTCCAGCCATGAAGACAGCCTGAACAAACACCAGCTAACAAAGGCACGCATCTGTCCTCCCACCATCCTGCACATGAAAAAGCCTAGGGCACATGAAAAGAGTGTAGGTTAGAAGTCACTCTATACATGATCCTGAGTATTAATGAGGACAAAGTACATAGCTTGCTCTTCAGACAGCTGCTAGGCTCTCTCAGGTGGGCAGAGCTTCCATATTCTAAACCCCTGCCCTCCAAGACCAAAAGGATAAAAAGCCACTAGGATATTTAAAAAGTGACAACTGCATTTTAATTCTATTTTTATTTAAAATTATTCTAAAATTCTCTGTGAATATTTAATATAGAAACAGTCCTGGTGTCTTCAATCATAGAGATCTACATTGTCAGTCATGGGCTGCAATTCCATGTCTTGGTACTGGTCATATAAGTGCTTTCAAGGTCCCAGGGAAAGCTGGGTGTTCCACGGGTGAAGGGACTTGAGCAGCATGTGATTAGATTTTCCAGATAATCAGTTAGCCTAGTGTTAATGCAGTGACCTTCCACACTGAATACCTTAGGCCTCCTACAAAGAGAGCAGTCATTGTGTAATCACACACAAATGAAAACTGCCTGAGCTCACACTGCTATTGCTAGGAGAAACAAAAGCTGCTTCTCATCCTCGATACTAGGCAGGAAGAATCTGCCTCAAAGTAGGCCCCAAAACACAAATGCTTGGAAAGACAGAGATGGGCTATGATGCAGATGTTTGCTTTGTTTGATACTTATGTAAGTTCCTGAAAAATGGACCAGCAATATGTGGAGAGAGAGAGAGAGAGAGAGAGAGAGAGAGAGAGAGAGAGAGAGAGAGAGANATCCGGGTATCATATAAGAAAGATGGCCATCATTTGAGGAAGCATTTCCACAACTACCTTTGAAGACTTGGTGGTATTGACTGTGTTCTAGAGATATAGAGAGAGAGAGAGAGAGAGAGAGAGAGAGAGAGAGAGAGAGAGAGAGAGAGAGAAAATTAAGCTTATTTGTTTCCCTAAATATTATTGTTTCTTTATGGTAGAAAACAGTCGACATTATGTCTTCCAGTTTCTAATACAATATATTGCTAGTATCTGTAGTTATGCTACTGTGTAGTAGAACACCAGAACTGGATTTCCTATTACTTAGCAGTCATTGACCTATCAAAAGATATTTTCAAAAATGCATTGGAAGTATATATATATATATATATATATATATATATATATATATATATATATATATATATATATATATATGTTTATAAATGTGTGTATATATTTCTCCAATCTCTTTCCTACTCACCCAGAAACAACTTTTTTAACCCATCAAGTTCAATTTGTACTGCCCATATATTCTTGGATATGAGCCCTTGACCTACTGGGGGTGACAGTTTAAAGAAAACTGACTCTCCCTCACTGGGCAGCTATTATTTGCTAACAGTTCCTCAGCTAGGGTTGGACTTCATACCTACCTTCCCTCTCTGTCCTGGGATTTGATCTGGCCTCAGCTTGCAATATAGGGTTTGTGTCTACTGTCACAGTCACTGTGAGCTTCTATGTGCACTTCCCTGCTCTATCCAAAGGACAATTTTATTGTATTCATCCTCCACTTCTGGCTCTCACAGTATTTCTGCTCCTGTGATGATCTCTGAGCCCTGGGGGAAAGAAATGTAGTATAGGTAGCCCATTTAGGGCTGAGCAGTCAACAGTGTTTTATTTTCTGTACCTTGGCCAGTTGTGGGTCTCTGTGTTACTCTGTATCTACTAAAAAAAGAAGCTACTCTAGTGAGGGTTGAGAGATGCATTTATGGGTATAACACTAAGTCATTAGGAGTCAATTTAATACTGTGTCTATTTAGCAGAAATAGTATGAAACCTGGAAAAACTAGGTTTGCTCGAGTCACAAGTTCTTGGTCCAGCAAATAGTTCCAAGTATGAGTTTCATTTTGCAGAGTGGGACTTTAATCAGAAAGTGGGTGCACCTGTGGGCATGTCTTGCTAGCCTAGTTGTTACTCTAGCTTTCAGGGTTCACTTGACATTTTGAGCACAAAACTTTCTTCAGCTACTGATGAATAATTTACCTGCTAGAGGTTACTCCTCTAAATTCGTTCAACTAAATCCCCAGATATCTTTTTTGACATATTCCCTCTTTCTCATTCCCTATACCCCTCTCCTCTGCCACTCCATAAAGAAATGCAATTTGTAGTATTTCTTCCTTTGGAGTTTCTCTTAAATGGACAAAGTACATTTTGTAGGAAGAAAATAAAACTAAACCTAACCTTGGTATTTTGTATCTTAGTCTGCTTTACTGGTTTTCTGCCTTCAGTTTTTGTTATCTTCTTTTAACAGTTCCAGTAACTGCAATAATGGTTATATTTTTAAAAAACATTTATCAAACTATTCTAAATGTCAAATAGGATTCTAAGTGTCAAATAGGAAATTGTTATTGAGAGGAACTCAGGGAAGTGTGAATGGATACAGAGTTAAATTTGAAAATGAAACCACTGGTCTTGTTCAACTTCTCTACAGGAAGAGAACTCTAGAGATGTGGAGGAATTGTCCTCAGTTACTTCAAAGACAAACAGCAGCACTGGCCTGGAAGACAGAGGTGAGGGTGAGCCCTCTGCGGGATGCCAGGGCCCAGGCCACCCAGCACCACACCTTGCACCAAGCTTCACCTGCTGGAGCATCCTCCTGCCCATTTGCTCCCTCCATATAGCACAGAGCCTTACGCTCACATTTGTAAAGTTGGTGATTATTTTTAAGTTTCATCCTCTTCTCAAAATGTATTCTTAGTTGGGTGTATTGGTTTAATTATGGAAATTATGCAAATGAAGTATGCATGTGTTTATGTGTGTCTGGAATTGAGTTGATATTCTGAAGTATGATGAATGCTTACCTGGTCACCAGCATAGCACTTAGCTCTGCCTTTTCCTCAGATGAATTTAGCAGCAGTGAGGGTACAGGTGAAAAGACTGAGCCAAATGAAGATGATGGCAACATCAAGTCACAGGAGGTGAGAACTGCTTTTCATATATATTCTCTCAAAATA
The DNA here is from genome assembly GCF_900095145.1 of Mus pahari. Taxonomy (NCBI): domain Eukaryota; kingdom Metazoa; phylum Chordata; class Mammalia; order Rodentia; family Muridae; genus Mus; species Mus pahari. The sequence continues at coordinate 34,797,496 of NC_034602.1, read as the reverse complement.
ACTTCCAATATGTCATGTGCCTCTTCGTGAGTTTTTCATAAGTACTTTTTGGGCTGTTTTTAATGTAGTAGGACACTTTTAAACAGTATGCTTTATTAATGTCATTCTGATTAATTTTGTTTGCTTGGTAAAACCTATTTATGTCATCATTAGATAGGATCAGTCCAACATTTTGCCAGGGGCAGTGTCAGGTTCCTGGCCTTGCAGCTTATCGCTGCAGAAGGAAATGGGAACAGCTGCAGGAGGGCCCAAGGAGACCTAGCTCGGTGAGGCACAGTTGTGGCTTCCAGGAGGTTGCAGCTTCTCCATGCCAGCCATGTCTGCCCATTCAAGTTGACAGTTAGCTTCTGCAACAGAGAATGATAGTGGCCTGAGACAGACCTCTAAATCCCAAAGCAGCCATTGCTAGTTTACCAACTCTTTAATGGTTTCTTGTGAGAAATTTACTAGATTTTTTTGTTTTGTTTTTGGTAGGAGATAGCATTTGATCACAAGTAGCTTAAACTGAACCCCAGATGTAGTTCTTGTCTGGGACAACACTCGCTAAGCATTTGTTTCTTGTGTGGGACTCTGGATTCATAGGACTGTCAGTACTCAGTAAGCAAGGGGCCTACCTACTTAGAGTAAGAAGAAATACAACTCTTAACATTGCACCTAAGCTGGGCTTCATTCCTATTATTAAGGGAGCGCTGAATTGATTCAACAGAGAGTGAATTATTCTTTTATTGATGGGGAATTTTTTTCCCTCATTTCCCTCTTAGGATGATCAGCCAATAATTATTAAAAGGAGAAGAGGAAGGCCTCGCAAATACCCTGCAGAAACAGCCTTTAAGTCAAGTAGGTATTAGGCACATCTTCAAGTTATACACAAGAGCTTTCTAAATTGATCTTCTAAGTAAATTTTACTTTATCTTTTTAGTAGAAGACTCCAAAACAGAGACTGACATTACCACTGTAAGTAATTATAAGAGATGGGAAAAGAAATATTCAAATATTTGCTCTTGGCCTGTGAACAGCTTGTGTTGTAAACTACTTTGTATTGTTTAAATACTTCAAAAGACTTTCTTAAAATGTGGCTACCCACTCAGATAATGCCTCGATTCGTAGTATTTTCCTATGGACAGTTCTGATAGCTGTTCGTGAGCTGATCCCATCCATCCCTAGGAGTACAGTTGTCTAAAGTTAAAGAGCCTTGGTTAAGATACAGAAAGAAATTAACTGTTTTATGTGATTTAAAGTGGAAATTTTTCAAGGGAAGCTACTTAGGGCTTTTGCTGCCTTATGATTTTCTCTTGAATTGTGTTTGTACTCAGTATGCACTAATTTTAGTGCAGGGGACCCATCATTGCCCTTTGTGTGGGTGTGGGTATAGTATGTGTACGAGTTCATGTGGGAGCACACATGTGTGAATGTACACATGAAAGCCAGAGGCCAATATCAGATGTCTTCCTTTTAACTCTCCATCTTGGTTTTTGAAGCAGGGTCTCTCAGTTAACCTGTAATTCATGATGTAAACAGTTTGGCTGACCAGTGGAATCCACCCATCTCTCCCACCAACTCTTGGTTACAAATGTGCATTTCTGCACTGTCTTACTCAGGGTTTCTAGTCCTGACCAAACATCATGACCAAGAAGCAAGTTGGGGAGGAAAGGGTTTATTCAGCTTACACTTCCACACTGCTGTTCATCACCAAGGAAGTCAGGACTAGAACTCAAGCAGGTCAGGAAGCAGGAGCTGATGCAGAGGCCATGGAGAGATGTTCTTTACTGGCTTGCTTCCCCTGGCTTACTCAGCCTGCTCTCTTATAGAACCCAAGACTACCAGCCCAGGGGTGGCACCACCCACAAGGGGCTCTTCCCTCCATTGATCACTAATTGAGAAAATATCCCACAGCTGGATCTCATGGAGGCATTTCCCCAACCAAAGCTCCTTTCTCTGTGGTAGCTCCAGCCTGTGTCAAGTTGACACAAAGCTAGCCAGTCCATACACCTGGCTTTTTACATGGGTGGGAGGATCTCAACAGAGACGTTCGTATTTATGGAGCAGGCACATTATTTTTTTTTTTTTTAAATTGAGTGTCTTTTTTAAAGATTTTTTTTTTTAAATTTATTATATGTAAGTACACTGTAGCTGTCTTCAGACACTCCAGAAGATCTTGTTGCAGATGGCTGTGAGCCACCATGTGGTTGCTGGGATTTGAACCCCGGACCTTCGGAAGAGCAGTCGGGTGCTCTTACCCACTGAGCCATCTCACCAGCCCTTTTTTTATTTCCTTATTTTTTTTTATTTTTTTTTTTGTTTTTTTTGTTTTTTTTTGCTTGTTTGTTTTTTTTTTTTTTTTTTCGAGACAGGGTTTCTCTGTGTAGCCCTGGCTGTCCTGGAACTCACTCTTAGACCAGGCTGGCCTTGAACTCAGAAATCCGCCTGCCTCTGCCTCCCAAGTGCTGGGATTAAAGGCGTGCGCCACCAGGCCCGGCTGAGCAGGCACATTATTAACTCAGCCATTTCCCAGTACTGCTACTTTATCTCTTTGACTCTGGAGTCCTACGCAGTGAAATCATTATATGAGGATTTCATTCCATGTACTTCAATGGCAATGAGCAGTGGCTTAGAAAACATCACTTTTGATTTAGATATTAGCTTTGCCACATACTCCCAGACCTGTGACTCGTAATCATGGAATCCTCCACTTCCTTGGATTGTGAAATAGTACAGTACTGTAGCACCAGAGTGCTTCTCATAGTACTATAAGGCTGCAGAAGCAGAGAACCACATGTGAAATAGCTGACTGACCCCAGGGAAAGCGACAACTTTGAACCTAATTCACCACTGTGGCATTCATTCTCCAGAGATGTACCAAGGTGGTCAGGAAGAGTCATGTGTTAGAGATTGGTCAGAAGCATGAGCATCCACACTTGCTAGCTCTGTTTCACTAGCCACAGGAAATAGATCCCCATTATTCTGATTATGTAATAAAGACCTTAAAATGTACTGGTTGTCTTACTGTATGATAATGACAAACTGTTCTTATTTTTTGCTCATTTAAACTTAGGTAGAGCAATCTTCACCTAGTGGCAAACTAAAAGTCAGTCAAGCAGGTATGTTCCAAGCATCCCTCTGCCTGTGGTCTAAGGAGGGGCTGTTGTACAGTTCATTTGCAAGAACTTTTAAGAGTGGTTTTCTAAATAAGATGTTTTTCCTACTTAAGCAGGGAACCTAGCCTAGCTGCTGAGGAAGATTTTGCAATTTTGTTGTTTCTCAATGAAATAAGTTGACTTTTGGTTTAAAAGGAAAGTTATATATACTTACTGTTTTTTCTTTAGTCTGCAGTTGAGTCTTGGACACTGTCATTGCAGGACAAGGCAGTAGAAAGGAAAATAGTGAAGGCTGGAGATAAATGTAGCCCAGTATTGAAGCTGTGGTGTGCTGCGTTCGCTAAGATAAGACAGAACAGGTAGCTCTTTGGAGCACTGTCACTATGAAGGCAGTACGGTACTGTTACTGTGTTGCTCATGGCAGCAACCTACTGAGCTCAGAGTAGTGATCATTTGTAAGAGAAACTGTGCACCTTACAGACTGAGATCGTAAAAGATAGAATTATTTCAAGTATTTTGTCCTCATTCCAAAGAGAGAGAAAATTCCAAAATGTTAATAATGGTTGCCCCTGGATAGGAGGCTAATAGAAGTATTACTTATTATTTTGTCTGTCTTTTCCAGATTTTTAAGTTTGTACATTTTAATCTCATAGCTTAAGGATTTTTAAACGAAAGAAAGCACTATCAGTGGGTTTAAAGGATTGACAGTATGCAGAAAAGATGACTGTGACAGTGTTTGTGTAAATAGGTAACACAGTCAGTTTGGGAATCATGCAGTCCGCCCGTTGAGATACAGCAAGTACGGAAGCCATGTACAGTGTTTGCATTGCACACCTAATTATACGAGCTTTCCATTCTGCGTCAGGGTTTTTCTTGTCTCTTGGTAAACTAAGGTTGTCTTGTTGTTTTGGTTTGGGTTTTTTGTTTGCTTTGGGAAGGTGGGCTTTTATTTTTGTTAAGGGAGGAAGAAGGCTTCTGCTTCAGTATGGTTTTTAACCTGATTTTATTATAGTATTCTAAATTTAGAATACTGAATCTAGACAATAAGAAATCTTTATACATTGAACGAACTTTAAAGAATCTGTCTGCCTTCTTCAAGACAGGGTCTCCTATCAGCTTCCAATCGCCCATTGGGTAGACAGGCTGGCCCTGAGCCATGGCATCCCCCACTCCTCACCAGTGTGTTCTAGGGTTCTGAACTTTCAGATAGGCCCTCGTACTTTCAAGGCAGGCACTTTGTGACTGAGCTACCTTCTATGTTTGTATGTAGTCACCTACCTAAGAGTTTTTATTATGGTGTTTCTGATATTCCCAAATCTGGGGGAAATTTTCCTAAATAATGAATCATATAATAGTGTATTAACATTGGGATGATGACAGATAACAGACTAGACCTACTGTGGGAATTTAATTTCTGGTTTGCTTTTTTTAAAGATGAGTCCAATAAAGAAATAGCCAACCTACAAGAAAAAAGTGCAAGCAATGTAAGTGCTAGTTTATCAAATGTATCTTCTATAAATAAAGCTGATAATGCCCAGCTAACCACCCTTTCAACTTTAATGCTGCTGCTTCTAGGACGATAGTGAAGAAAAAGCAGCGAGTGTGCATCTGAGAGGAAGAAAGTCCAAACGCTCACTGACTTCATCAGATGATGCTGGTATGAGTCTGGCACACTCTTTTCCCTCCCTGTCTCTCTTTAGAAAACAGCAGGCCAACTTAAAACAAACAGAGGAAAAAAAAACAAACCAAGAAACACATACATCTGTATATTGTTAATTAGAGTCTTATTTCAGAGTCACACTTTTTAACCAATCTTTTTTGGATGAAGAAAAATCCAGCTGGGTGCAGCTAGAATAAATGTTTCATAAATGTGTGTGAAATGGCTCTAATCCCTGCCAGAAATGGCACATCCCAGATGCTTTTCTGAGCACATGTGAATTTTTGCAAATGCTGGCTGTGAACTGCATAAGTAAACTATCCCAAATGTGTTTGAGATTAAGCTAAACAGTTGTGAACTGCAAGGACTGAAACCAAAAGGAAGTGGAAAACCACTTCTTCTGCTTCCAAGTTGCTAATATCCTAAGTTCTACTCCGTGGCTGTCCTTTGGAAGTGTCTTTGGGAATTGTGTAGTCCAGGTGTTACCCTTCTGTCTGAACAGAATCCTCAGAGCCAGAAAGAAAACGCCAGAAATCGCTGTCTGAAACATCGGAGGACAAAAAAGATGAGGAGTCTGATGAGGAAGAGGAAGAAGAGGAAGAGGAAGAGGAGGAGGAGGAGGAGGAGAAGGAGGAGGAGGAGCCCTTGGGAGCCACCACAAGATCAGCCACCAGATCAGAGGCACAGAGGTAATGGGCACAACCAGGAGCCTCCAGAGGCCTTCGGCAGCTACTCTGTCTAGAAGCAGCTCTTGGTGTCACAGGACTCTCTCAAAGCCGTATTCTTTCCATGTTCTCGTCTTGACTGTCTCAACTCAGAGAGAATGTTTTTCTGTCTCAGTTGCTGGGGTTACTTCAGAGTCTTTGACTGATGTTTGATGAAATTAGTCAGCTCTCTCCAGACAGTTTTTAAGCATCTACTATCAGACAGTGTGTGCTGAGAACCATGAAGGAACCCAGAGACCCCCACACAGATATCAGCTGTGCTGACCCTGATGAACATGTTCCCCCCAAAGTATGTGCTCTCAAATCCTGACAGAGGTACAAAACCTTCTGGGGGAAAACTGGATATGTGGTCAAATGGGTTTGAAGAAGTCATGAGTTCTCTGCTTCTTCTAAGTCATGAAGAAATATGTGAAATCAAATGAAGTATTTTAGGTTTGACAATGTTCTGAAGGAAGGAAGCTGGCTGTATATTTAGCCAGATATACAGCCAGAGTCCTCCCCAGACCCTCCATGTTGGTGTACCTGTTACATCAGCAATGTCCCTTCTCCACTGAACAGTTAGAGACAGTGTGTGTGGTGCTGCACAGATCTCCCTAGTATTCACCAGTCTTCTCCATTTTCAGTGTCATTCATACACCGTGGGTCTTGGCATAATCTTCTATAATTTCATTCTCCAAAATGAAAATAAAAGGACTGAAATGTTTATTTTGAAAGTTTTGCCAGGCGTGGTGGCGCACGCCTTTAATCCCAGCATTTGGGAGGCAGAGGCAGGCAGATTTCTGAGTTTGAGGCCAGCCTGGTCTACAGAGTGAGTTCCAGGACAGCCAGGGCTACACAGAGAAACCCTGTCTCGAAAAACCAAAAAAATAAAATAAAAAATAAAGTAAGTCTTACCATTAACACCTGTCACCATAGAATAATAGTAATGTAGTATCATGTTTATAAGATTTAAAATCAACTCATTTCTAAACCCTCCAAACATAGACATTATTAGCCTCTGGTGACAGGGTTTGATTTCTCAAAAGATTAAGATTTAAAATACAAAAGATAAAATCAAGGAGCTTTCATGAGTAAAGTTAAAATGGTGTGATGTTTGGGCTTTTGGAAGAGAGGGGTTGGAAAGGAGCAATGGGTGATAGGAATAAAGTGACTGAGCCATGAGCCCTTTTGAGAGAAAGTGAGCATGTCCTATGGGTGCACCACTAGGACCTTATGTACTGAGTGACTCTTATGCTGAAAATCCTGGGACTCCTTCAGTGTAGTGGGACTCAACTACAGAAAGTTCATTAGACTTTCTGTCTTCCAGAGAATATCTAAAAGTTATCAGCAGGCTTGCCTTTCAAAATAATAGCCAAAGTTTATTATATACATGTATGGCATCATTTATGATAAGGAAAATACATTTTTTAAAGAGTAAGTCATTTAATATATAGGTTAATGGTCATTTGAGTTACCAGTATTGTCAAATTCTTTAGGAATGTTTGATTTATTCACAGACTCTTTTCTGTTTGGTTTAAATTTCTTGGCATTGGTTGGTTGGTCCCAGGGCTCTGGTTTCTTCATGGTTTCCCAGGTCCTCAGGGTCAGATGTATGCTTTGTGATCCTCTTGTATTGCTAACCTTGGGTGCCTGAGCCACAGCACCTCCTCTGTATCGGTTATATTCTTGTGCATACTGCAAGGGCAGACAAACCTCTGCTTCCCTGGCCTTCTCTTCCTGTGCACTATAGATGCTAGCCTCCCTATGACTTCTGTATGTTTAAAGTTCTACTCTTGGGACCTCATAATAATTCCCGTAAGTATTTGAGGGCAGTTTCCAGGCCTTCTTCTTGTCCTGAGCTTCCTTGACATCTCATCAGTGTCTGCTCTCTAATCTATATCTTCTCTAAGAAACAAATGTTCCACACCAGGTGTGGACCAAAACTCCAGAAGGGTTGTTCTGCTGATCTTACCGATACGATACTCAGTATGCATCTGAACGGGAATTACTTCAAATTGAATTGCATACATACTGTATACTAAATAAGTCCTTTTCTCCCTTTTCTCTGGAAAGTCAGCTTCTCCCTTAATCTGATTTCTTTCTTGTATAACTAACTACTTGGAGCATTTAGTGCTGTGAGTGATGCCCTCAGTGACCTTAGCCTCTTGCTCTGTTTGATGAGCTCTTTGCTAGCCTTGTCAGCCATTACATTTGCTATTTTTCAGAGTCATCTTCTTGATTGTGGTAAAATATGCACAGGAAAAGCAAAGACAGTTTCCTGGAGGTAGAATTTAGTCCTGTCTGACACCAATTTACTAGCAATGATCAAGATACCCAGCCCCTTTGATCCTGTGAGTCTCCATATCTGTCTTGCCCAGGCAAAATCTCTCCCTTTTTAGTAGCGCCCCGGACTAGAGAATCTAGTGCTACCATTGCCCAGTGTCTCTATAATGTGTTTCAGAAAGAATCATAGCAAGCCATCTACACGTGCAACATCCAAACTTGGCATCCCAGAAACAATTTCTCCTAGAAATCGCCTAAAGTTAGCAAAAGAGAAGTTATCTACCAACGAAAAAGTTAGTAAATCTCCCCCATTAGGAAGGTAAGTCCCTGCCTGCCCTTTAAGTTGTTTAACTCCCAAGTAATGCTTTTCCTATTTTCTTAAGGATGTCTGTTTTACCAAATAGCTGTCTTGGGGGATCATGGGTTTCCAGAAATAGGAAGGCTTAAAAATGAAAGTGTCTTTAGTTGCTTTGCCATGTGGCCCAGCCACACAGAGTTGTCCTTGACTCTTGTGAACCTTATTAGCCAACTCTCATGTCCAAAGATGGAAGTCAGGCATGTTTCTTCCCAAGTGATTGCATGTCTGAGTGCATAGTTCAGTCTGTACAATGTGGTGAAGCATGTCACAGCTTAGAGTCACTTCTGGTTTAAACTGTTGTAGAGGTGACAAAACAAAAGCATTTTCAAACAGGTACCTGCACTTGCACCTTCCACCACAGCTGGGTTCACCTCTGCTTCCCATGGTCCTCCTCCTTTGCCTCTTCTGTGCTTAGGCAGTGGGTGCTCTCTGCCTGTCTCGGTGAGACAGGTCCTTCCTTTCTTTAAGTCCTCTCCTTCAGGGCCTCCTATCTGCTACAGCCTGTTCTCATCTCCTTCCTACTGTATCTGTAGTCAGCACTAAACAGTTAGGAATGGCAGGTGGCAGTGGTGTAGGTAGCCTCATGTTCTTCTCCCCCTGAACTGTTAAGTTTCTTCCTTGAGGTTGGGAACTTGTCTTCCTCTTTGTGTATGGTAACATTCATAAACAAAAGGTGATTCAACAAATATAAAGACTGTTTATGCATACTCTTACAGTGTTTGATCCTAATAGACACTGTGGTGTGCCTTAGGAAGGAAGGAAATTCTCTTATTTCATCCTCATTGGATGAGATGAAGTATTTATCCTAATTTTCTATGTGAGTGTCAGACTATGGATACATGTTTCTCAGAATTAAATGTGCAGAGGAATTACATGGTGGAGGTTCCAGTTGTGACTGTTGAGAGTTGGGCCTGGTCAGCCGGCAAGCTTCCACAAGAGGAGAGAAGGAGCCTGACTCAGGCTTCTGCTTCCTGCTAACAGCCCACAGCACAGCACTGGCTCCTGTCGCACAGCAGCTCTGCACTGAGTTAGAGCTCTGTGTGGCCAGTGGCTTCCCATGACACCGCTTGGGATGAATTATTAACAGACATCTCAGCCATTCTCAGCTCATTCTTAGGTAACCTATAAGAACCATATCGTCTGCAACACCGTCCAACTCAGTGTGTTTGCTTTTACTTTCAGAGGAGTAGTAAGCATCCTTTGTAGCAAAAAAATGCATTTCTCTGTATCCTGAAGCTTTAGTGTGCCAGTCCTTTAATTTATCAATAAAACATTGTCTGCATGTTTACCATATGACAAGCAGATATTAGAAATATTGCCAGATAACATGTCTAATCTTTGCAACTGCCCAGAGAACTGTCTTTTTTAATGATGTGTTTAGAACTTTCAAACTTTTGATAGTTATATGTTTCACAATACAACTGGTGCTCACATTCACACTACCGTAACAGACAAAGCACTCACTAGTAAACTAAATAGGTATGGTGACATGGCATTTTCTGTCATCTTCTGTTACCATGTTGCTGAAAGTATTGACTATAATCTACAGTCTGAAAAGGCACAGCAGATAAGTTCTAGTGGCTAGTGCTGTGTTAAAAGTCTAAAGCACTGTGTAGTTCCTAGGAAGGAAGCTGTTTGCTCTTCTGGAAGGCTTTTCACGAGAGGGCTTTTGAACTGAAGTTGAAAAAAAAAAAAAAATGGTCAGATGGATCATATAGGATGACTAGAAAAAAAAGAAAGAAAGAGAATTGAACGTGTGGCACAGTTGGTAGAGTGCTTCCCTAGAAGTCCCAGGTTGAATCCCTGGCACTGCATAAACTGGACATGATGGTGGGTGCATGTAACATCACTTAGGAAGTGGAAGATCAGAAGTTCCAACTTGTCATGTGCTACATAGAGAGTTCAAGGCTTGCCTAGGCTAACTACATGACACTCAAAAAGGATTAAAAAGAAGAAAATCACTAGTTAAACGTGGACACTGATGATATTGTTTGTTTGAACATAGCAGTGCTTAGACAGCATTGCAGTCCAGAGTGCTGAAAGGAGAGGGCTGGTTGTGTAAACACATGCACTGTCGTCTGATTGTTTTGTCCTAGAACAGTGGTTCTCTACCTGTGGGTTGCAGTTCCTTTGAAGGTCATACATATCAGGTGTTTACATTATGATTCATGACAGAAGCAAAATTACAGGAAGTAGCAACTAAATAATTTTTATAGTCAGGAGTCGCCACACCATGAGGAACTGTATTAAAGGGTCTCAGCATTAGGAAGGCTGAGAAGCACTGGGAAGCAGAAGAGAGCCAACAAAAACGATATATGTCTGAGGATGGTGACATGGTTGAATCAGTTACTGTGCTTCTCTAAACCTTTTCCTACTGTGCAAGCTGGCTTCCCTAATACTGCCCTGAAACATGATTTGACTGTCAGATGCTGGGTTACACTCCTGCTATGTTTGTGCTAGTTGTTTGCAGTGGGTCTGTGTGTGGTTCAGTAGAAAGGACGTGTAGGAAAGGATGCTAACAAGGCCAACGTCAGTATTTCAGGGCAGCAGGTCTGGCACAGTGCAGGCCTCTGGGTGCTTCCTCCAGAGCACTGGCTGCTCTGTTCAAGGTTGCTGGTGAAGAACCAGATGTTTCAGAACTTGTGGTATTAAAGACTATGGGGGTTTCCCTCCTGGGTACTGTGTTAAAGACTCCCAAGTTGTTTGAAGCAGCTGATTTTTAACTCTCCTCATTACCTTGACTTTTGCTCAATACAGATCAAAGGCACAGCTCTCCCCTTCTGTCAAGCGCAAGAGAGAAGTCAGCCCTCCTGGAGCTCGAACGAGAGGCCAGCAGAAAGTAGATGAAAACCCTCTGAAAAAGGCAAAGCGGTAATGCTGGCTCTAGCTTTCTGACTAACAACCCAGTGGAAAGAAAATGGACAAGCCTTGCCCCATGGCCTTTTTGTTTTTTTAAAACAAGAAAAGGATCTGCATGTGCTGTAAGTTCCTAGGTGCGAGCTTGTTCATTTTCTGTTTTAAACAGCTTTATAAACCATTGTTCATGGACGGTATTATGTACATTCACTTCAGATAAAGGAAGATAAGTTTACTTTGTATCTGAACTCAGCAAAGTAGGTGTATATTTGAACAGCAGAAACTGGGGTTTCCAATGTGACACATGAAGAATGCAATCCTTCCAGCCCATCAGACACCAGGCTGCCCGTGGGGATCTGTGTATAATATATAAACATGTAAAAACAGGCTGTATTTTACTCAATGTATGATGCTAATCAATGAACACTTTATTTATTTTACAGAGAAATCTTATCTGTGAACTTTACTATATATCTGTTTATTTTATTTTATTAATTTTTTTTTTAATAAAAAGAGGGTTTTAAATGCTATGCAGTCATTAGTAGAAGAGTTCTAGGACTCCGAGTGCTCTGTAACTATCAGCATATAGCCTGGCAGGAGACAGAAATTCACGCATGCATCCGAGTAAAGTAGGTTAGCTGAAGAATGGACTCTGCTGCTTCCGTCCAAGGCCGCGACTGATTGGCTTTCAATTACCCTTGCCCCTGTGGCTCTACCTGCCAGCCCCGTTAATGTAAGTTACCTGGTCAGGTAAACCCACATCCTTCACTGCAGGCGGCACCCTCTGTGGGTTCATTCTTTTCATCTGTGTTCACCCCAAGCTTCAGCCACCACCTCCATACTGTCCGTTCAGTGAAGAGAAGTGCTTGAAGATTTGATTGCTCCAGGCTCTTCAGCTTCAGGATGTCATGTTGTTTTATACAGTTCTTTCAGGATAGAAACTGGTTTTATAGCCAGATTCTTTTTTAAACATGATTTAACTCCCGTAATGAACAAACTGTCTGACTTAAGTTTTTCATAAAATAACGTTTTCTTAAGATTGGATCTGTTTCTTGCAATGATATGATGAGTTGCCAAATGATTGAAATTTTAAATGCTCTGTTCATACTCTTGTTTTATAATTAAAATTTACGTTCATTATGTGTAGGTTTTTATTGTTTGGGGTTATGATTTTTTTGTCTTTTTTTCATTGTCTTTTTTTTAATTTAGTTTTATTTTATTGTTTTGACTCTTGTAAGGTGGATATTCTTGTCATTTTGCATTGTTTCTTACTGAAATTTTATATATAAATTATAAAATGTTTCCCTAAAACTTGAGTGACAAGAATTTTTTTTCCCCATGTCTTAAAAGCCAGTGCAGTTAGAAGTGAGACTGAATCCCAATAATCCTGTTTGCTAGAATAGCAGTGCTAAGTTGAGTGGTTCATTACTGGTGCACACCTGAACACAATCTCATTGTGAAGCCATAGAGGTTGAATTTTATCTGTGAGGAAAAGCTGCTATGACTACTATGTCATCTGTGCTCTGGTGGAGAAGTCCATCAGCTACCTCTTAGTAATTCCCAGTGATTCTGGAGCCGAGGTTGAAAAGAGAAATGACCCTGTGGAATAGGGGATATTGCAAGTGTGAAGGAACAGTTCGCAGTCATGATTTGATGCTGATCGTATTAAGCAGAGTGGAGGAGCTCAGAGCATGAGATATCCTAGTTTACATAGTAGTCTCAGAATCCTAAGGATTACTTGGCTCAGGGGCTTAAAGGTGTGTCCACCGTTAAAAACACTTGTTGCTCTTTTAAAAGATTCAAGTCCCATCACCATCATCCATACCTCCAGTTCCAGGGAATCTGATGCCTCTGGCCTCCAGCACGGAGAATGTTCATGGTGTACATGTGTGCATGTATACATGTAAGGAAAACACCAGAACACATAAACATAAAAAAATGCCCAACTCAGAATTCCTGTGGCTTTCTCCTACAAATCCACTATAAACACAGATTGTCTCCAGCTCTCATTTTTCTGGGCTTAACATTGCCACGACTGTACTCCATCAGAAGCCTTATCCACCAGCTGCTCCATCACAGAGCCATAGTCAGTCAAAGGTAGTGCAGTTGCCCCATGCCTGAAGATACCAGGGTGCTGTGGCCCACAGAGGACACCTGCTGGGTCTTGACTCATAACCTACCACTATTCTCCATCTCTGTTTCTGGCCTCTTTCCTCAGATTCTCCAGCTTAGCTCTCACCATCCAGACTTCCTAAATCCAGACCCTAGTAACATTCACCCTAAGTAGGAATGGTCTGCAGGTAGCACCACTCTTCTAATGAGACCTCTCATAGTGACTTGATGCCAGACGGAAACCACACTTGTCTCCAAGCGCTAATCCAGAAGGGTGTTTCCTTTGCCTGCAGAAAGGAGGTGCTAAGCTTTCTGCAGAGGCATCCTGCCCTTGGGACCAGCAGGAGCAGAGTTTTCCTCCAGGCATCTTTGCAAAAGATGGAAACCCAACTCATTTGAGATCCAAGGAGAGAATACTAAATGAAATAAAGGCCAAAAACAGTTTGCTGCTGCTGTTGTGTTTATTGTTCATCCTTGACTCAACATGTCACTTTTTCTAAAAATCACTGCTCAATCATCTTTAAACCTACACTACAGACTTGGGATAAGGAAGCGTTACAGCAGGCATCTTTCCACCAAGACCACTCACTGTTCTGGGAAGTAGACGTCTGTCTAGGACTGCGTACACCAGGGATGCATCACCAGCCCAAGGCTTCAAGAGTGGCAGCAGCAACAGAGACACATCTTACAAAACACAGCAAGGGGCAGAGCACTCACTCCTGGCCAGATTTGTAGTTCAAGTTTTAAACGTTCCAAGCAAAGTTGGATCTAAAGAAAAGGGCATTGTTGAAGTTGAGATGGGAAGATAAGACAAAGGTGCTGTTTTTATCACCACATCAAATTTCTAGAAACTTGCTGGAAAGGACAGTAAATAATGGCATAAATTACTGGTTCTACGAGATAGGCTTTCCCCAGGTCCTACCTAGACATTCTATATGCACATTAACAAGTATTAAGACATCATGAAGCTGGGCACAGTGACACACACCTTTAATCCTAGCATTTAAAGGCAGGCAGATCTATGAGTTCTAGGCCAGCCTGGTCTACATAGGGAGTTCCAGAACAGCCAGGGCTACATAAAGAGACCGTTTCAAAATCAAGAAAATATGACAGAGACTGGAGGGCTCAGTGGTCAAGAGAGATTATGGCTTTTACAGAGGTCAGGAATTCAGTTTCTATCACCTATGTCAGGCAACTCACAACCACCTGTAACTCCAGCTCCAGGGAATGCCAAACCTTTGATGTCTATAGGCACTAGACTTATGTGCACATACCCATAAATACACATAATTAAAAATCTTTTTTAAAAAAAAATCTTAAGAATCTGGTTAATTCAGCATTCTTCCCCAGCAGGCATGGAACCTAACAACATCCATGGAAATCATTATTGTGTATCATCTTGAAAAACTGTAAGGCAAAGGAGCCTTTGTGAAGGATTATCACATTCCATATTTTAAATTTGGAAGAATTAGCATGCACAGTGACATAATAGCTTGCTCGAGGACATGAAGAGCAAGCATGAATGGGTCTGGCAGCCAGGTCATCTCTGTAGAGTTTAGGGCTTCTTCCATCTCATTCAACAATTACCCACAGGGGACTCTAATATTTTCTTTCATCCTCTTGCAATGAGCTTGATTTTTTTTAAAGCAGATGTTATAAAAATATCAACAATGTTATAAATATCAGTTAATAGTACCATCAAGTCATGACTGAATTATAAAAAAGTAGAGATTATCAAGCAATGAGGAAAGTCACTCCCAACAGTCTCCAAAGCCAGATGTTATAACCTCACTTTGCCACACATGCACATGTCTCTGCAGTATTCTAACTTTGGTGTATTATGTGATATATGACATCACTAATTTATATTAGTTATATGTAGCCCTGGTTAGATATATCATTAGAATATGTATTCTAAGCCATTCACCTGTCACTAGTTGTCTTGGGGTTTCTATTGTGATGAAACGCCATGATCAAAAATCAAGTTGTCAAGCAAAGGATTTATTTGGTTTATACTTCCATATTGTTGTTCATCATCAAAGGAAGTTGGGACAGGAACTCAAACACAGCAGGATCTTGGAGTCAGGAGCTGATGCAGAGACCATAGAGGATGCGCTTTCTGGTTTGTTTCTTGTAGCTGGCTCAGCCTTTCTCATACAACCCAGACCACGAACCCAGAGGCAGCACCACCTACAGTAGTCTCAGCCCTCTTCCACTGATCACTAATTAAGAAAATGTTTTACATTTCATCTCATGGGGACATTTTCTCAGTTGAGACTCCTCCCTCTCTGATGACACTAGCTTGTGAAAATTTGACATAAAACTAGCCAGTACATTTTCTTTAGGTTGTTTCTCAGTTAAAGAATGAATGTGTGTGTGTGTTTATAAGTGTTAGTTCTCAAGTTGTCCATATATCCAGAGATGAACTAAAGCTGAACTGCAGAAGGATTTTTAATGGTTAGATAAAAGGCAGCATGCCTTTGGAACTTGTGAAATGGTCCTTGACGCTCCATTAACATATATAATATATTCATAGCAAAGCCCACACTGGCCTCTAGTACCTCAGTACCACAAGCACCTGTTGAACATATCAAACACCACGCTAGCATTGTAGTGGTATGAATATGCTTGGCCCCTGGGAAGAGGTGCTATTAAGAGATGTGGTCTTGGGGCTGGTGAGATGGCTCAGTGGGTAAGAG
>NC_034602.1:34771176-34781597 GCF_900095145.1 Mus pahari | reverse complement strand
CAAGATCTGACGCCCTCTTCTGGAGAGTCCGAAGACAGCTACAGTGTACTTACATATAATAAATAAATCTTTAAAAAAAAAAAAAAAAAAAAAAAAGAGAGATGTGGTCTTGTTGAAATGTATGTGGACTTGGAGGATGTGTCACTGTGGGGGATGGCTTTAAGGTCCTATGCTCAGGCTCTACCCAGTGCAGAAAGGAGCCTCCTCCTAGCTGCCTGAAGGAAGGCAGTTCCTTCTGCCTGCCTTTGATCAAGATATAGAATTCTCAGCTCCTTCTCTAGCACCCTCTCTACCTGCATGCTGCCAGACTTCCCACCATGATGATAATAGACTGAACTTCTGAAACTGTAAGCCACCCCAATTAAATGTTTGCCTTTATAATGCCTTGGTCATGGTGTCTCTTCACAGCATTGAAAACCCTAAGATAAGCATCTAGGCCCTTTCCTCCCTCCAGCTACTTGTCATCCTAATACCTAATAATCCACATGACTTGTACATCCCATCCTGTAGCTCCCCTCTCTCTCTCTCTCTCTCCCTCTCTCTCTCTCTCCCCTGACTATTGCTGTCTCACTGTCTACACTCTTTTCTCCCACTCACCTCTCACCTGCTTCCCTAACCCTGGCCATGCCCACTCTTCTTTTTCTTTCTGCTCTGGACCCCACAAGATGCCTTTGGATATTTTCTCTATCTTACTCACCGTAAAAGCCTTCAGCCTAATAATGGGGCAGCCATGTCAACAGTTTCTTTACTGCGTCCTCTCAGGTATAATAATATCTGTAGACACACTGAGGATATCATTAGATGTCATACAGCTTTCCTGATCTGGCTTTGTAGTCTTTCAACTGTAGACCCTGGAGCTTATGCCAGCCACCCCGAGATCAGGTTCTGAGCAAGAGTTGTCCTATTAGCCTCTTCTCTAGTCCCAAGGCCTCAGACATGCACTAAGACATGCTTCCAGCAATCCAAGGTCTTCAGCCTATAGACCCCCTTTGTGGGAGCCCATAATTGTGGGAGCTAATGTGCTGTTCTGTATCTAAGATTTTGTCTGTATTTTTTTCTGTCTATTTGACCAATATAAGACATTCACACATAAAGATCCTTTACTTTATAACCTTGTAGCTTCATTTATGTTGTTTGGCAGAGTACATACAACTAAAGTATTTTTCTTTTAATGACTTTATACTTCTTTCTTCTAAGCTACTACTTAGGAAACAAGCAATTTGCTAACTATATGTGATACATTTGAACACTTCTCAAGAAACAGGAACTGGCTGATTGTCCCTACTATCTGTCACTGGCTAAATGATAAGAAAAGGAGTTTCAGGATAATGTTTATTAACCCTACATCCACATAGATGACAGGAAACGTTTTTTACATGTGTGTGTGTGTGTGTATTGTATGCACATATATGTATGAGTATATGTACCCATGAGTGAGGTCAGGAAGATATCAAGCATCCTGCTCTATCATTCTCTGTCTTAGTCCTCACAGACAGGATCTTTCACTGATGTTGTAATGAGGCTGATAACCAGGAAGTCCCAAGGATGCTTCTGACTTGCTTACCATAGGACTGGGGTGACAGGCAGTCACCCCAGTATCTGGCAGATACTAAAGAGGACCAAAAACCTTGACATCTCTGCCTTCTTGTTGTCTCTGACTCGTCGCTTCCTTAATCTTTGGGTCACATTGTCTTCACTCCATTCTGCTCAGACCAAATACTGGTCTAGAACTAAGGGTACAATATGGGTATACTCAAATGTTCTCTACTTTCCTTTTTTCCAAGCTAGATTGATGACATAGAGATGGGAATAAATATTTTCAGGGCCATCATGGCCCTGATGTATGTGAATGCTAACCTTGAGATTTCACATCAACCTATTCCAGACTACCAGTGATACTTGATCAGTCTCTACTTAACCAATCTCCCCTAACCATACGCCTTCTTTTCACCTTTGCTTAAAGATAAAGGACCTTAAACTTTATGCTAAGGGGGATGGAGAGACTGCTCAGGAGTTAAAAGCACTTGCTCTTTAGAGGACCTGAGTTCCATTCACAGTACCCACATGCTGGTTCCTAACCATCCATAACTCCAATTCTAGGAGGTTCAATACTCCCTTCTGATGTCTGCAGGCACCAGCCCTGCACATAGTTATTTATGTACATACATGGAAATACTCAATGTACATTAAAATAAATCTTTAAAAAAAAAAAACTTTGCATTGGGTTAAATTGGTCTATTCAGAATGATCATCCATATTCATCTCAATTTTGCTGGACTAGCAAGTGATTTTTCCTGCCTCTGCATCTTGTTCTCTGTTGCCCTTTTGAGTAGCAAATAAACAGATGTGGGCTTGGTGACAAGGGCATTTAGCTGGAAAAGAAAGAGAGCCTGAAAGTTGTGGTGGGAGTCCATGGGAAGACCAGATGAGGCTGTGGATGGCCACACTCCTATCTTTAATTAGTTTTCTTTGCCTGAAGTAACCTCTAAAGCAGTCACACCCTCTCCCATCACAGCACGGGGCTGCTCTCCCCCCCCCCGCCCCCAATATGTCTGAGAACACTGACTGATCTGCTAGGAGGAAACAGAATGTCCTCCACTGAGGCGGGTACCAAGAAAGACAACTTTGGGTATTCTTAGGATCCACTCCTACCTCCTTCTTTGCTTTGATTACATGATTACATTACAAAAAAAAAAAAAATCTAGAGTTTTCTAATTTTAATGATGTAGAATAGTAATGGAAAAAAAATACAAAGGTACTTCAGGCAAAGTACAATGGTATGGGCCCCCTCAGGGCAGATTCTGACTTCACTTCTCTAACTTGGAGAGTTAGGAAATGTACTAGCAGCTTTGTTCCTTCCTTCACTCATTCATCTGTTTAACTGAGTACAACAGGGATCAAAGGATGGCCCACCACAAGATAAATGGAGATCCCTGGTCCTCCTCACTACGGAGATGATGCAGAAGCCACAGGTGATTATCATGAAAGACTGGACTATCATCACATAATGCCTACCTATCCACACCACAAAGATCTGGATCATGTGCCTTTCACCAGTCCATCGGGAAGTGGATTGGTGGAGGAGCCCTAGCATCGTCAAAGACTGTGTGGTCCCTCTTCTTCATACTCAACAACTCACAGTGGGCGCCACTGGGATTCAACTGGAAGATTTAGATGCAATGAGTATAATTTGATGCCTAGATTACTCAACCCTCAAAGGTAAGAGGGCAGTGATTACTGTGATGGGTAGGAGAGGCAAAGCAGCAATCAAAATGGTTTGGCCCATGTAAATTTATACCTCTACCTGATCAGTCTTGGTGTTCCAAGATCGTCATCCTACTAAATTCTTCTTCTAAATTCTGGGCAGATTTGTACAGGCAGAAAGGTTAACTTTCAGGTTAAATGAACACAACTTCAGCAGCATTCATTAAAAAATAAAAAATAAAAAGAAAGAAAACCAGACACCCAGTGGACACATTTCCAGTTCGAGAAAAGACAAACTTTGTCCAGATAGACAAAATAGCAATACCTCTATATTGGTTCCCTGACCTACAGAGAGAGGTCTATTTGGTGGGAAGGGTCAGGTGTAAACCATTAGAGCTTCCAAGATTTGAGCACTTTATAGGCCCATAACCCCTTGACTGAAGGGGGAATTTGGGTCTATACCAAGAACTCCAGAACAATTACTGGAAAAAAAAAAAATACACTGTAAATCTTCCTCCCAGTTCTTCCCTAAAGAGGCAGGCCTACAGCCTTTTGTCAGGATAATTGTTCATCATAGAAAGGGGAACAGTTAGACCTTTAGGAGATTACTGGACCGAATCTGTGAGCTGGTACTGATTCCAGAAGACCTACAGGCCAGTGTGTTTCACCGATCAGGAACTAAGTAGTATCTACGGTATCAGCTCAAGTGTGACTCACAGTGTGTCATGGGGGCCCCAGCTCAATTTGGAGTTGTTTCCCAGTTTCAGAATGCATGATTGAAACATACATACTTAGCAGATGACAGAACCCAACACTGGTTTCCTGACCTGGATAATTTACTTTTCTCATTGTTGCAACAGAATACCTGACAACATCCAATTAAGGAGAGAAGGGTGGATTCTGGCTCATTATGAGGGTACAGTCCATCACGGTGCAGAGGGCATGCAGTCAGGACGTTGGAAATTTACTTGCCATATGAAAAAGACAGATGGGGACTGGAGTACAACAATGGATTATCCTAAGCTTAATCAAGAGTTAGTTTCAATGCATGTATGAAGTGGGCTTGGTCGGATGCTGCTTGTGTTATAATTTAATGTAGGTCCCCAAGACTGTTTACACGAGTATCTACATGTAAGACACGGAGGGACCCTGCACCATTGGCTCTGATTGGTAAATAAAGATGCCAGTAACCAGTGGTTGGGCAGGACAGACAGAGGTAGGACTTTTGAGATTCCTGGACTTGGGAGAGAGAGGATAGAAAATCCACTTGCCATGAGATGGGGATAGGACCAACCAACTATGGTGTGGTGGGCTGTGCGCAGACAGCCTGGTCCCAGTCAAGCAAAGGTCTGGAACCCCAGTGACCGATGGGTGGTGACTTCCACGCAGGTGTTCGGCCACACCTACTGTGTCCCTGGATCCTGTCATGTAGCTTCAGCCTCCCACAATCTGCCCCCCCCCAACCCCCGCAGAGAGGTATATGGCTATCAGGCATGTAGGAGCAGCACCAAGCCCTCCCACATGCAAATGAGGTTTCCCCAAAACTCTCAGACCAAACCAATGAGAAGTACCTGTTGTCAGACCCTTACCCATCCCAAAACTGTGTATAAGAATCCTATCCGGAAGGATTAGGTGTGTGAGAACTACTCCATAGTTCGAGCCTTTTGTCCTAAGAGCTGTCACACTTGGGAAGAGATCTCTGCTCTCCGGAGGGGAGGTGCCTACTGAGGCTCTGCTGCACTCCTCACTGGCTAGTGGGCTTCTAGTAGGCCCAGCCCAGCCCGACTCGGTGCAGAGCAGCACACACAGCACAGCAGAGACCGAGGTGGAGCCGACCACTGCAGCAGAAGCAGGGAAGCAACTTCCCTTCCCCGCCCACACTTGTTTCCCTTCACCAGAACACTCGCACCAGGCCTGGCTAGAGTTCTCCGTGGAAAGCCTCTGGTACTTAGGCCCCAAACCAGCCATGTAAGAATTCCAGTTAAGTGTCTCTAGTGGCCCCTTCCCTGCTTGGGCCTGGGATAGCAGAGATGAAATAGACATTTTAAAGGATGTTAACTCCGGAATACTGGAGGGGACTGTGTCCTAGCTGCGGGAAAGATTAGAAGCACCCAGCCTTTGAGCTAGCAAAGGCATATCAAAATTAACTTGTGTGTGTGTGTGTGTGTGTGTGTGTGTGTGTGTGTGTGTGTTTCATTCTCAAATCCAGTTAGCCCTTGGATGGGTGTGCACATGCAACCCTGCGGGAGCACAAAGTGGTTGACAAACTCGCCACTACACAAGTACTAAACTACTGCAAGGTCAGTTCACCAGAGAGCACCCACGAATACTCTTAGAGCTGAATAGAAAAGTCTGTATTGCCAGCCAGTGGCCGCAGGGGAGATGTGCCCAAATCATGCAGCCCCAAACCTCACTCTTCTTTGTCTTTTATGCACAAAGCCCACATCTTGATTGATATACTTCAGTTGGCAAGAACACTTAGCAAGAAGTAAAACAACAGAAGCCCCAAAGCAAGGCTAGTGTATTTAAGGATTTTCCTGAATCCTACAACTATGTCTTTGATGGAATAAGCCTTTGTTCCCATTTTGTTGGGTGTTGGGGCCTGTGTGTTGGGTTCTCAGGTCAGAATGGTGTGTCGAAATCATGGCGTCTGGGGTCTACTGAGGTCTGGGGACTTGCTACATTCCCAGATTTACATCTGGGGTCTACTGGGGTCTGGGAACTTGCTACATTCCCAGATTTACATCTGGGGTCTACTGGGGTCTGGGGACTTGCTACATTCCCAGATTTACTTTCACTGCTTCCGCACATGAACACGCCTCCTGACAACTGTTATGCAGCCTTTGACCTGAATGGTAACCTTTTTGACATCTCTGTCCACAAGACCTACCCAAAACAGCTTGTTTCCAGCTCTTGGGGCCAGGAAGACAGGGTCATAATAATGCACCAGTTTCCCATCCCTATGCACTATTTGGTTTGCTCAAATCTTGGTCACTTTTCCCTTCCACAAGTTAGTGTGCTGCTCTATTAGCTCAGTTACATTCCGGCACTGAGGCCTAGTGGTGAGAAAGGATGATTGTTCCGGATTTACTGGTAAGATTTTGTTATGTCAGAAGCTAAGGAATAAGCAGGGTTTTCTCACTCAGTGAACTCCTGTGATGGAGATGTGTGGAGAAGATTCTTGTAAGGTGGAGGAGAAACTGCTGCATCTGTTGTGTCTGACAAGGAAAACGAGAAAGAGACCCAAGGCCTGGCAGGCCTGTTTGGATTTTGGGATGTAGTGACATTTTCATCTGCCCCCCCCCACAAGTGACCTAAGCTGCTGGCTCCTAATGGGGAGCAGAAGGAAGACTCTGAAATAGATCCCCGTGCCTGTGCGGGCGGCTGTGCACTTGAGCCATATGAACCTGTGGATTATGGAAGCATCTTGGTAGATAAGAATGTTACCTGGAGGCTTCAGCAGGCTGGCTCCCTTTACAGCACAGGCGCTTGGTGTCATTTTAATTTTTCTAAACCTACCCTTTTTTATTTTTTCTTTTATTATTATTAATCATTCCATTCGTTTACATCTCAAATGATAGCCTACTTCCTGGTTACCTGCTCCACCGATGCCCTATCCCATGACATCCCACTTCCCAGATACCTCTTTGACACCGCTGCCCACCCCCCATTCCACATCCGCCCTCCCTTTTGCCTGTATAACAGTGCTCACCCACCCACACTCTCCCACCGCACCACTCCAGCATCCCTCTACTCTGGTGCATCAAACCTCCCCGGGACCAAGGGTCTCCCTTCCCGTTGCTGTCCGGCAAGACCATCCTCTGCTACATATGTATCTGGAGCCAAAGATTTCTTCAGGTATACTCATTGGATGGTGGTCTAGTCTCTGGGAGAACTGGGTGGGTGGTTAGGCCAGCCTATGTTGTTCTTCCAATGGTGTTGAAGTCCCCCTCCACTCCTCCAGTCTTTCTGCCAGCTTCCCCACCAGGTTCCCTGAGTTCAGCCTGATGGTTAGCTCCAAGCATCCACCTCTGCATTGGTCACTTGCTGGCCAGATCTCCCCAGGAACTGCCACACTTGGTTCTTGTCCACAAGCACCTTTTGACCGCAGCAATAGTGTTGGGTTTGGTGTCTGCAGACATGATGTATCCCCAGGTGGAGCCATTCCAGGTTGGCCCTTGCTTCAGTCTCTGTTCCATTGTTTTTCCCTGTTCTTCCTTTGGACAGGAACATTTCTGGGTTAAGGAAACTTTGAGATGGGCAGGTGGCCCCATCCCTTGACCAGGGGCCATGCCTATCTACTGGAGGTGGTCTCCACAGGTTCTATCTCCTCCTCCTCTGCACATTGTGGCTAAAGTCATTCCCATTGGATCCTGGGAACCTCATGCTAAGCCCACTTTTAATGATGATTTTTAAACACTTTAACCTCCCTTCTAGTCCACCATCCACCAGAGGTAGTGGAAAAGAAAGGTTACAGGGGAAGTGGACCTGTTTAGAAATGGTTCTTTAGCTGGGCAGTGGTGACACATGCCTTTAATCCCAGCACTTGGGAGGCAGAGGCAGGCGGATATCTGAGTTCAGGGCCAGCCTGGTCTACAGAGTGAGTTCCAGGACAGCCAGGGCTACACAGAGAAACCCTATCTCAAAAAAGCAAAACAAAACAAAGCAAAACAAAAACAACAACAACGAAATGTTTCTTTGGAGTAACTCCCATCTGTGTTGTCAGGAAATTGGCAGTTCAGTTCACAGGTCAGCAGTGGCAGCTCCATCTACTCCTAAGCACTTTATGGATACACCAGCAGACCAGTTCCGTACAGCCAGGATAGCAAACACAAATCAGCAGTGGTGTCACTACCTAGCATAGACAGCCAGGCCTCAGCCTCAGCACAAGTCAGCAGGAGGGATCAGGAGACACACCAGGAGAAGTTCTCAGCTCTGTCTCTCTCAGGGAAGGGAAGATCATTGAAGATGCGAGACCCACAAGCAATGTACAGCTAGCTCTGCCAGCAAGCCAAGCTCAGCTCCATCATTAACGGTCAAGTCCTTTTTATCCTCCCTCCAAACATCACGTGTCCCCCGTGGGGTGGGTCTTTCCTCTCCACAGGTGAGTCTGTCTCAGCTGACATCACTCTGCCAATCAGCCTAAATCTGAAGAAACGACAGAAACTCCAAGACACCACTCAAAGTTTCTTGGTGCGTTTCTCTCTATAGGGTCCTGACAAAAGGAGTGTAAGACAGACCGATACATACATGTCGATAGCAAAGAATCTTTCATCAGTCGTCCTTTCACGTACTTACTTTAATAGAACATCCTTTCATCTATGTCTATTTCAGCAAAACGTTCCTTCACAAGTCTTAGTCTTTCACCTGTGTCTGTTTCAATGAAGTGTTCCCTCTTGTGTTTGCTCCAACAAAACACCATCCAACACAACTGCCTTTCCAAAGAACCTTAAATTTCTACTTTAGCTTGGGATTTTGGAAGCTCTGCCACAATTATCCACCTCTAACTGCTTTTCCTTTTCTCTCTTTTCTTTCTTTCTTTTCTTTTCTTTTCTTTTCTTTTCTTTTCTTTTCTTTCTTTCTTTTTCTTTTTTTGAATTACTTTTTGGTATTTCTAGATGTGGTATCACTGAACTTTACCTCTAAGTAGAAGCTTTGATTCCAGCTCCGATGGCTTTGTGCTTTGATAGCCTGTGTGTCCTAGCTCAGGAAGAATTCAGCCGCTAGGAAATGCATTGACCTTTCGTTGAGCTGGAAGTCAAGGCAACCTAGGGATCCTTATCCTTCCTAAGGAGAGACTAAAGGAATAGCACGCTGTCTGGGGTGACTGATGCCGACTCTGTAGAACTACTCTACTAATACACAAACAATAAGAAACAGTATGTCTAGAGTACAGAATACTCTCTAGGATGCCCCCTGACATCCCATAATTAAGTCCTGTGGGAAACTATAACAACCCAATTCATACAGAACTACTAAGGCTTAGAGACATCTTTGGTCTTGGGTCATATTTCAAAGTAAAAAACAATGCAGAGAATACAGAATGAGTAGAAGAAGAATGTACTTATAAATATGACCTATGAGCATATGACCAGTCACAGAAATGAACACTGTCATAAATATTTCCTCTCTATTTTGTTAAGAACATACATAGACTTACACACACACACATACACACATGTACATACACAGACACAAACACACATGCATATACACACACACATATGCATACACAGACACACACACATATGCACACACAGACACATATATAAACACGCAGAGACACAATCATACATACAGACACAGACACACACATACATATATATGCACACACACATACATATATACATATATTTAAGTCATGAAGTATCAAGGAAAAGTAAAGATCACCCAAGACTCTGTCTCCTATTACTGGGGTGCAGGATTAGTTCACTTTGATGGGTGAAATAGTTGCATCATGTTTGTATACTATCAATATTAAAGCATTACTAATTTATATGATTAGTATTTATATACACTAAGTGTGGATTAAAGTGATGTGCACGACAGGGACGTTGTGTTAAGATGTCATCCTCAGTATCTATAGAAACTCCGAGAAATTTGGTGAAGCATTAGTTTTGCATGTGTCTAAAGAGGTTAGTGTGTAAGTTTGAATGGACTACACAGAGAACATCTGCCCTCCGTGTGGGCAGATAACACCCAGTTAGCAGAAGTTAGGGAGAAGAAAATGAAAAAGTAAATGTATCTGTTTCCATGAGCTGGGATACCCTCTTTCTCTCCCATACTTATCTGTCTGGCCTTTGGGCTCTAACACTCAACCATCCCCTCCCACAGTTCTCAGGCTTTCAGCAACAGCTACCTCATCAGCCTCCTTCTTCACTAAAGGCCTTTGGACTTGCACTGAGCCAGGCTACTGGCATAAGAAGTTCTTCAGGCAACATAGTTTGTTTAACACCAGCCTCCATAAGCATTAACTAAGTTCCCCCAATAAATGCCAGTCAGCGTTTGCCTCTTTAGATACCTGATTGGCTCTTTTTCTGTGGAGAAGCAATCCTCCTGTACTGGCTAGTTTTGTGTCAACTTGACACAGCTGGAGTTATCACAGAGAAAGGAGCTTCAGTTTGGGGAAATGCCTCCATGAGATCCAGCTGTGGGGCATTTTCTCAATTAGTGATCAAGGGGGAGAGGCCCCTTGTGGGTGGGACCATCTCTGGGCT
>NC_034602.1:34731753-34771106 GCF_900095145.1 Mus pahari | reverse complement strand
GAAGCAAGCCAGTAAAGAACATCCCTCCATGGCTTCTGCATCAGCTCCTGCTTTCTGACCTGCTTGAGTTCCAGTCCTGCATCCTTTGGTGATAAACAGCAATGTGGAAAATGTAAGCGGAATAAACCCTTTCCTCCCCAACTGCATCTTGGTCGTGATGTTTGTGCAGGAATAGAAACCCTGACTAAGACACCTACCTAGACAGAGCTTACAGGACGCTCACTGGCAAAAGGGAACGGTGAATTTTAAGGTCCCAGGCAGAACATAGAGTGCAGAAAGACTGAAGAAAGAGTTTCTGAGATGATGGCG
Organism: Mus pahari; assembly: GCF_900095145.1. Taxonomy (NCBI): domain Eukaryota; kingdom Metazoa; phylum Chordata; class Mammalia; order Rodentia; family Muridae; genus Mus; species Mus pahari. The sequence continues at coordinate 34,770,797 of NC_034602.1, read as the reverse complement.
TGAGGATTAGAACAAGCCACTTTCTGCTTCTACATCTGGCTCACCTTCCTAGATATTCAACCTTCAAGGCCATAGAGGTGGTTCCACAGGTAAAAGTGCTCGATGTGCAAGCCTGAGAACTTGAGTTCAGCTCTTAGAGCCCACAATGGAATGAGAGATCCACCCCCCAAAAGCTGCCCTCTGGCCCTTTCAGAAACTTCTTTCCCCAGCATGCACTGATCCAGCTTAAAGGGATACAACTTATGATTTCAGAGTGCCTTTTTAAAAGCACCTCTATCCCTTCAGTGAAAGCCCCCCCCCCCCCCCCCCCCGGCTAAGAAGATTCGCCCACCCCGCCCCCCATACCTGGGCCCGAATCTTTTCCGACCTGGTGCAGACTTTTTCCAGAGACAGCTTGGAGGGGATGCCTAGGTTTGCCTCTTCCATACCTCATGAACAACCCATCTTGCATTCACAGGAAGTATGTGTCACTATCCCGGTTCACCTGCATGTCACAGAGATTCTTCCGAAGTCTCCTCCAGCGGCTTCCTTTGACAGTTCCCAGGACAGCTCCATCCCATCTGTTCCTCTGACACTCCATTAAGCCTTGCTCTACCACAGGATCCTGTTTTCCCCTTCCTGTTTCTAGCCACACTTACTCAGACCAAATGACAGGGCTCGCTGTAATTCCTTGCCATAAATCTCTTGGATGAGCTTTCTCCCTATCTTAAGCCTCATTCTCTTAAAGCTCGTCCCTCTAGCATTTTCCCTTTCAGAACCTAGTCCAAAAGGTCCCATCATGGAAATAAACATCTGCAAGTTAGATCTCAGAAGATGATTTAACAACAACAAAAGAAACTGAAATATGTTATTTGTGCTAAAAGGGCTAAGGGAAGAATCAGTTGCCTTGGGTTGATGTTGAGTGAACACACATTTTACTAGACAGACTCTGTGACAGGCATTCTGACAAGCACCCATGTTCCAGGTGACCTGAAACAAATTATGTGGCTTCTCTGCCTCAAGTTCGTCATCTGTAAAAAGAAATCTGATGCCTGCTTGGGTGACCTCAAAGGGCTCAGGGTAAAATGAGACCATTCATGCAATAAACATTAGCTAAGAGCCTACCATGTGCCAGGCCACTCAGTGCTAGGTCTGTGGTAGTTACTCATGTAAAGCATTAAGTGTATGAGATCTATCTGAATGTTTGCATGTGACTATAAATCTCGTTAACGTACAATATCTTAATCTGTGAGTGCATCGCACATCACACTCAATTTATCCATTCTACCACTGAGCATTAGAGTAGTGTATTAGTTACAAAGTAACTTGAAGAAGGAAGGAAGGAAGGAAGGAAGGAAGGAAGGAAGGAAGGAAGGAAGGAAGGAAGGAAGGAAGGAAGGAAGGAAGGAAGGATTGATTTTTGTGTGTGTCTGTGGTTCACCAAAGGCACAGTCAATAGACCAGGGTGAAAAGCTGAGATATCACATTGTAGCCAGGGTGAAGAGTATGAGATATCACATTGTAACCACAGGCAGAAACAAGGAAAGATGCTTGCCTTCACCAATGCTTTCTCCTTTCCTGTCAGTCCAAGACCCTTGCAGATGGGATGATAACAGCCACATTTAGGGTGGGTGGTCCTTCCTCATTTAAACCTTTCTGGAGGTTTCTCACTATCTCCTATGTGATTTTGAATCCAGTCAAGTTGGCAATTAAGATTAACCATCAGTTTCTAAGATTTTGACTATTACCAAACAAAACCAAACACCAAAAACAAAACAAAAAGGCTGCAAACACTCTGACGTGTGTCTTGGTGGACTTGTAGGCATTTCTATTCAGTCAGTTACCTTTTAGTATTTCCAACTATGCCAGAAACTCCTAGGTTGAATATGGTAGGATATAACAACTCTGTAGACTTGTTAATGTGTACACAGAACAGGAGGTACCCTCATGCCAGTGTTTTGTAAGTCAAAGGTCACATTGATTTATCTGCAGTGTGTGTGTGTGTGTGTGTGTGTGTGTGTGTGTAAAAGGGAGGGCTATCCATGGCAAAATAATGTTTGACTCACATATTTATAAATGTATTAATATTGCTTTTACATCACTTATACAAAGATTTGGGGTGTAAAGCTTTTTGAGTTAAAACCAAGTCATTTAAATAAAGTTATTAAATCAATTGTGATAATAGGATACATACAGTGGTCAAGATGTAAAAAGGGATATATGAAGACTAAAATTAAGGGCACACTACTCTTTAAAACCACCCTTTTGATGTAAGCATCTTGGTTTATTATCATGGAGGGAGAACTTTCCTGAATGAGTCAATTCAACTGAAAACATAATGCTTGTGATGTGCAGAGGAGGAAACCATTCTGAAGCCATGGCTTTCCTTCTTTCCAAGAGAAAAGGTTAAATATGCAGGGGGAATGGGGAAGTCCTACCCATCATCATTCAGACAACAAGAAAGAGCAGAAAGAAAAGACTAGGGAAGTACTGTTCATCTGTGCGAAGCAGAAGGAGCATCTCCTGTGATAGAAGTCGTGAGCAGTGAGCACTCACCTATGAGCCTGCCTAGTTACAGTCCACCTGAGTAAGGCCAAGTGGGAGAACAGCTAGCATCCCAAAGTTAGACCATTACCGAGAACAGGAACTCCCAGGGATTTAAGGCTGTCTGAGAAAGATTTGTGACCACAGACCCGTGGAACACAGAATGAGCCTTTGAAAGACATGCCAGCCCAAGGAACAGGACCTATCGTGGCAGATTGGTGGGTTAGGCTTTCGGGGACAATCAAGGAGCATTGTGGGAACATGAACACTGGGGAGGAGAGTATAAAGGAGGGTGTCCAGAGAGATGGGAACTTAGAGGATGGTTGTGGAGTGTTCTCAAGCTGTCAGCGACACCAAAACCAAGGTCTATAGACGTGCAAGGTGCTGTCCTGTTGTCTGCTCGCCAGTTTGTTACACAGCAGTGATTCTCTGCTGCTCCTGCGAGACCTCTCCCAAGCTTACTATAGTTAATTCCACCTATGTGTCCGCCCCCTTCTTCCTCTTATGGGGAGCTTCCTTTTCTTTCTCCCAGTTACTTGTTCTTCCATCGCCTCCCTTCCTCCATCCCTGTCTGCTTTCTTACTACATAGTCTCCATCACATTCTCTACTTCCTATCTATTTTAAGATCTCTGTGTACCTTCTTGTTTTGTGACCTGCACACATATACAAATATAAAGAAGCACACATATGAATTCTGCGAGCAATAGATCAGTGGTAGAGTGATTGATTGGCTTCCATAGGGCCCAAAGTTCAATTCCCAGTACTGCCAGAAATAGTTTTTTTTTTTTAAAGGAAACTGTTGATCCATTGATTTGATGTTGCCTTGACAACACTTTAAGGCTGGAACTGAAGCTCAGTGGTTGAGCACTTGCATGTGTGTGTGTGTGTGTGTGTGTGTGTGTGTGTGTGTGTGTGTGTGTAATTTTAAGTCTAGGTTCTTCATATGGAGGAAAACTGTTTAATGAGATCATAATTGGCAGGCTGGCCCCTACTGAGTACTTAAGTAGATGCTACTCAAGGTCTTTAGACATATGAAATGCTCTTTATTTTCATTCTTTCAGCAAGTGTGAGGCCAGATGACAGGAGGGATTCTCCCTCCAACTGATGAGTCTCCAAGCCCTGCTTCTAGCCCAACATCCTCTGGAAATGCTTTCTTCAATGCTTATTTTACACCCACCCATTGTCAGTACATGACTTACAAATACAATCACTGTGGCGGTTTGAATAAGAATCCCGAATCCCCACCCCCCACCCCATGGATTCCTGTATTAAATACAGAGGGAGTGGCACTATTTGAAAAGATTAGAGGGGTGTGGTCTTGTGAGAGAAAGTGTGTCACTGGGGGCAGGCTTTGGGGTTTCACAGCCCCAAGCCAGAACATGAAGAAAGTGGCTCTTTCTTCCTGTTGCCTGTGGACCCTTATGTAGAACCGTGAGCTACTTTTCCAGCCAAGTCAGCCAGCATGGCCCCGTGCTCCTCGTCACAATAAAGATGGACTAAAACTCTGCAACTGTAAGAAAGCCCCAATGAAATCCTTTCTTTTGTAAGATTTGCCCTGGTTATGGTGTCTCTCCACAGCACTACAAGACTGACTAAGGACAGTCACCTGTTCTAATGGTGTCAATATTTGGGGTCTGACTCTCTAAACAGTAGGTAAGATGGAAGCCACCAAAAACTGATGACTTTGTCAACACAACTCCTCCAAGTCAGAGCTGCTCTTGAGACCAGATCCCGAACATACCTGGATTATGTCCCTTTTCTCACCTCCATCCAACCCACTGAGTCCTGTCTGAATATTGACAGATAGGATGGGAGAACATATTTTCTAACCATCCTTTTTATAAGTAACAAATATCTACAGAGTATAAAGAACTTCTCAAATTCAGCTACCAGACAACAGTCCAGTTCTAAAACAAGCAAATAACTCAAATAGACATTTCTTTTAGAAGATAGCCAAGAAGCCCATCACCTGTCCTTAAAGAAATGTGAAGCAATCCAACAGCACTGTCCCAGGACTTGCTCATTAGAACGACTTCGATCACAAAGACAGTAAACATCAGGAGTCGGTAAGGAGATGAACAATTAGAATACTTGTGCTCTGTAGGTAGAAATGTAAAATGATGCAGCCATTATAACAAAATGGGATGGAGGTTCCTTAAAAATTAAAAATAAAATAATTACCGAATCCCCAAATCCTGACTCTGTATTCTGAAGAACTGTAAGCAAGGTCTGAAAGAAATATCTACGTGTGCGATTTTTTTTCCATGCACAAATAGGTCTTCCTAGTATTATGTGAATCATCAAATTATGCATTCGTGTTGATTTCATGTCTCAGAATTACTGAAAGGTACAAACAACTCAAATGTTCAAGGGAGCCAGGCGTGGTGTTGCACACCTTCAATACCAACTCCGGAGAGGCAGAGGCATTCCTGAAGGACTAGCCTGGTCCTCATTATCAAATTCGTGGAGATTATAGAATGATGTTTTGGCAAGAGATGGAGAAGAGAGGAGACACCTGTTAGTGTTGGATGTGGACAGAATTTCGGGTTTTGGTAGAAGATAAAATCATTAAATCTGGTGATGGTTATGAATGACAGCCTGGGATGAGACCCTGTCTGAGAGAGAAAGAGAGAGAGAGAGAGAGAGAGAGAGAGAGAGAGAGAGAGAACCAAAACACCGTATTTTCAAAAGTATTCCTACTGTGCCAAATACACTCTCAGTTTTGTATACCTTAATCATCATAGGGCGAGCCATAGTGAGCAGGACCAGGTCCAATTCTCTCTAGTGAACCAGCCTCCAGGACAATTGAATCCAACACCTTCTCTAGCTCTTTCCCAATCCTTTCCTCATGCCCACTACTGAACTGAACACTGATAGGGGACGGGATGCTGACAAGTCCCACATCACTTTAAAATGGAATGTCTCTACTACGGGACGACGGAGAAACCGAAGAAACGCGAAACTGAGAACAAACCATTTTTTCCTCTTGTGGGGCTCTCCCTTAAGTCAGGTGCGTGGGTATGTTGCACATCCAGGAAGAGGGTTCGCTAGGTGGCGCTCGTCCTCCACCGTGCGAGCTGCGGGTGGTTTGGTTTCTTTTTCACACGTGCGCGAAAGCTAAGCTCCAAGGGAAAGTGTTTTCCGTGGGGTTTTCTTTGCATCTTGAGAGCACAATTTTTTTTTCTCTGAACCCAACGGCTTCTACCATCTGGTTGTGCCTTCCTAGGTATAACTATAGTTCGTTACTTATATATTAAGACACAAACCAAAAAAAAAAAGATTCTCTTTTCTTTACTAGGTTTGGTTTCAACTCTCAGGCCTGAGTTCGCTCGTGCGTTGTCTAATGTCCAGAACGGGAGACATCATTAGGTTTGCCCAGGTTAAGAGAAGCTGGAATCTTTTAGAATGAATAAATAAGCAGAAAACTCTAATGAAACACTTGACGAGGAAAAACAAGAAGGTTGGCGAGAACAAGCTAGGGTGAAAAAATTCGGTTGGGTGAGAAATTCGGATTGATTGGTTACAGACAATTTTGAATCCTGATTTAGCCACCCACTGACAGCCTTGAATCTGCTTGATCTGTGTAAAGCAAGAATGATTTTCAACTCATCACAGCCCCGGGAGGTCTGTTCTTTGAATAAAGCAAAACACCTCCGGGTTTTTTGGTGTGTTAGCAGTTCCTTGGCCTGAGGTGGTGAAGTGTCTCTTCAGTCTGATAAACCAGAACACTGCGTAAAAACCGCTGCTAGGGGCCGGCTGACTAGAACACTGGGGAACTCGCTTCTGCTGGCTTGACCCTTGATGTACTGTGTCTGCTTGTAGATTTCCCCCCCCCCCGGGGGGGAGTCTCTGCAGATGAGGAAGGCCAATCCCCAGAGCGACTATTCAGCTCCAGTGAGCCAGCAAACTCATCCTCTCCTCGCTTGCCCCCGCAGCTTTACAGCCAGCAGAGAGCCCCGCTGTACGCCTGGTTTTAAAGGAATGGAGAGGACAAGTGACTTCCCTTAGTCCAGGTCACAGTGCCTGCAGTACTTGGCTTGCTGGGGTAGAGCTGAGCTCCGCCTGGGGCGCTGCGGGGAGGGGGAAAAGAAGGCAACCTCCTCTCTCCAGGTCAAGAGAGGTGCGAGTGACATCCAAGCGTCGCAGCTTGACCTCTAGGGAAGATTTCCTTACTGACTTGAGCGCCCCAGAAATGCCTGCGTGTGCGCAGAAGCTTGCCACGAAAGACTGAAGCTGTGGGTTCTCTCATCCCACAGCATCTTTCGCGGCTTTCCCATTCCCAAAGCATCACCTCTGCGAAGGGTAGAAGCGTCGCCGCCCAGCAGAACACCAGGCCTAGGCTGCCTAGGGGACCAGGGCGCAGCTCGAAAGGGGCGCAAGGGAACCAGAGTGCAGAAGAGGTGCTAGACCCACGCAAGGATCTTGGAGAGGAGGCAACTAGAGAAGGAACAGATGGGGGGGGGGAGAAGAGAAGAGGAATCCGTCTATGAATGTGTGGAACCTGGGGGGGCGAGAAGGGCGTGCGGCCACGAAGACAGGCTCAGAGAGATGACAGGTCTTGTCGCAAAACAGAACCCCTAACTTCAACTCCTGGTTAGTCCAGGCCGGAGAGCAGCGCCAGCGCCAGGCCAAGAGCCACAGTTGACAGCAATCACCGGTTTTCCGAAGCTGGCTGCTTGGCCTAGACGCTATCACCCACGTTGTCCTCGAAGGGGATTGGGAGGTATGCCTGTGGTAGCCAAGCAGTTCCAGTCCTCCTCTGACCTCTTGAGCTGACCTTGACTCAGGATGTACTCGAGGTACTTTAGTGCATCCGGCCATAGCCCCCAATGCCTTTTCATCTCTTCCCACTTCTTACTCTTTCGGGGGCTTCCTCTCTTCGTAGCTCAGAACCAAGTGTTTATCTTCTTCCAAACACACTCCTCCTGGCCCTGCTGCCTGCACCGGTCACTCACTAGACCTAACGATCTGCTAACCTCTCTGGCAAACTCCAGCGCTCTGCGTCTCCTGGAGAGGCGGATTGAAACCACTTCGTTATTCTCATGCAAAAACCAGCAACGCCAACAACTTCTAAAATCACCAAACAGTGGCTTTCCGCACTTCAAAAATGTCTGCCACCTACCTCTGTGTCAACTTGTGATTTGAGATGGAAAAAAACAACAACAAAACAAGACAAAACCGGTTATTTCTGCCAAATAAATAGTGATCATTACTTCAAATAAGTATATGGATACCCAAATCTAACATTAGCGCTCAGATATTACACCCTTGGATATACTTGTCCATCAGCATGTCCAGAACTCACTGGTTCTTGTCCCCACCGAGAGAACCCCATGTCCACAGGCCAGCGCACACATGCTCTACACCTGAGTAACCTCATTTTTCTGTCAAGCCGTGTCCCTCGACCTCCACTAGCCCCTAAGTCAAAATAGCTATATACAATCTCAACACCCAGCATGGGGTGCAGAGAAGAGGAAATCGATTTTAATAAAAACATGAAAAACATTGAAGGAGGAGCGGGGAGCCTCATTTTGAAACCTCTTAAGCATTTCATTGGGTCCCTGTCCTAGCCAGAAGATCGTCCCTTGGCTGTTATAGTTGCCAACTACTAACAACGAATTTAAATCTTTCCCTCAAAACTTACACAATTGTGAAGAGCTATGAAGAGTTGTAGCCCCTTCAAGAGAGGCCCATCCCTTACCCCAAAGGGACCCTGCAGCGTCTTCATAGGGCAGGAAAACAGGCAACTGCAATCCAGGAAGTCTACAAGCTTCTAACGGTCCTCCCGAGGCGGACGACTTTGACTGGGTAACGATTTCTCCCCCTAAGTGTGGATCCAGCTCTGGGAAGCAGCTCCAGGAGGCCTTCCCTATTTTAATGACACCAATGAAGTAGCCTCCTCCGCTTCTGAAATTAAAATCACAACTATTTAAATGCGTTCAGAGGTTCAAGCTTGTGTATTGGACTAAGCCTCTGGTCACGTTTGTGGAGCACTCAGTAAGAGGCGTCACTTGAACAAACTTTTCATTAAAAAAGATGTTTCATAAATAGGCAACATATGTCTTGACATAACCACAATGTTTCTATTTTGTATTCACTTCCTTCTAGTGAGTAAAACAACTTGGTTCTTATTTTTAAGGGCATTAAATACCAGTTCTGCGTCCCACTACTGAGTAGCTCCCAGCTAGTCTCTTTCGAACTTTACTCCTCAACTCACAAGAAACAGAATATTTAAATTAAAAGCATTTTTTTTATTTTTTCTTCTTGATGTAAAACAAGTTGAACAAATCCTATTGAATTCAGAGTTTATTGCCCAAGGAGACGAATACCCAGCTCCAAAAACTCCCCAAATGCCTTCCAATTCCTCGCCCCACTTGGTGCTTAACTAATGTTTTTCACCCTAGTTTTTTTTAAGTCGTCTACAGAAATCCAATCCAATCAAACAGAAAATGATAGGAGTATTTAGTAGAGTGGTTTTAATTATCTGATTACTTCAGTAAAGAGCATTAGCAGAGAAACAGCTGAGAAACTTTAAGAGTGGAAGGGGGAAAAAAAAGATGAATTTTGTTCTTCGACTCTGGGTTCCTTCCTAGAGAACAGAAACTACACGTCACATCTGGAGACGCTTTCTGTTGAGTTTTCGCCGAAATTTTGAGCTGGGGTTCATACTGGTGTTCCAGAAAAGCGATAGAGTAGACGGCTATAGGAGCTGAAATCAGAAACAAAGTTTCTGATGATAGTGTCTCCTCGTTGTTGAAGGATGCTACTGAGAACCAGGTTTAGGAGGGAAGGGGTTAAATCAGACCCTGTCTTTTGCTACTCAACTGGTGGAATAGAGTCTCTTAAAGTCAACGGCCTCCCGTTGGAACCAGCCAATCCACTGTCTGGAGAGCCCAGGACAGCTAGTGAAGGGGCGTGGCCCGATGCTGTCACTCAGCAGTGAGGAATGACACTCTGATGGGAGGGGGGTTACAGTGGAACGCAGAAGCAAAGAGAAGAAACAGATAAAACCCCGGCAGAGGGTAAAAGGTGTCCCCGCTCTTCTCCGATTTGTAGGGGCCTCAGCTGTCACTGCGGGCGCCAGAGGAGTAGGCTCCGGAAGAGCCAGCCCAGAGGGGAAGAGGGAGGACCCGCCAGGAGCGAAGCCCTACAGGCCGGGAAGACAGAGGCTCACAGAGAAAGTGACTTGGGCGGTGCGCCCCGGCGGCGCTCCGGAGGCGACTGCAGACGCGGAAAGGACCCTTGACAATTCTCGCCGGCCTCTCCCCAGGGGACAGACCCCGGCCGGCCCCTCGAGGGCCGCGGGCGAAGAGATAATCGACCGGGCTGTAGGAGAGGAGCATCTGGCCCTAGATTCCGGGGGAGGGGGTCCTGGCGAGGTGGTGTGAGGGTCGGCGCGGATCCTGGAACTGAGGGGGGCGGGGGCTGCTGTGCTGCGCAGGAGTGGGCTGCGGGGGCTTGGTGCGCCCCTCTCACTCGCGCTGAGGTCGCCCAGCGCTCCGTGTCAGGCTCGAAGCTGTCCCCGCGCTCCAGCTGCCCGCCCGGCTGCCGGCTCCGATCCGCGGCGCAGATGGCTGTGCGCGGCAGCGGCACCTTGACGCCCTTCTCCATCCAGGCGATCCTCAACAAGAAAGAGGAGCGCGGCGGGCTGGCTGCGCCCGAGGGGCGCCCGGCACCAGGGGGCACAGAAGTGGCGGTGACCGCGGCGCCCGCCGTCTGCTGCTGGCGGATCTTCGGGGAGACCGAGGCCGGTGCGCTGGGGGGCGCCGAGGACTCTCTCCTGGCGTCTCCCTCCCGAACCAGAACAGCTGTGGGGCAGAGCGCGGAGAGCCCCGGAGGTTGGGACTCGGACTCAGCCCTGAGCGAAGAGAACGAGGGCAGGAGGCGCTGCGCCGACGTCCCGGGAGCCAGTGGAGTCGGCCGCGCCAGGGTGACCCTGGGCCTGGACCAGCCCGGCTGCGAGCTGCACGCCGCCAAGGACCTGGAGGAGGAAGCCCCGGTCCGCAGCGACAGCGAGATGTCAGCCAGTGTTTCAGGTCTGCTGCTGCAGGGGGTTCTCCAGAAAGGGGGCTGGGCTGAAGGGGGTGGGTGAAGAGGTCAAGCACTCTGAGGCGGGGTGGGCCTATTGTGGGAACACGATGCCCTGCTGGGCTTAGTGCTAGCGAAGTCTCCAAGTTCTGCACTTTGGCGCGCGCTGCTCCAAACCTGAAGCAAGTGAGCTTCTTAGAGCCGGCGTCCTAGTACTATGAGTCCTGCGTTCTGCACCAAGAACTTTGGGCTCATCTGCAGTGCCTCAGCTGTGCCCATTTAAAAATCTCTAAATTTAGGAAAGGGGGACCAGAAACCTATGAGGTAGATCATAGAGCTTCTCCCTGACACACCCATGCCAACTACTGCAGATCCTGTCACAGTGTAGGAGTGGGGAACCTTGGGAAAGGGCGCGTTTAACTTCCCTTACCCAGGACTGGCAAAACTGCCTTTGGCTGAGTACCTAGAAGCCAAAGATGGTGGGGAAGTGTGATCGAGGTCGTCAGGGAGTCTTCAAGACTCTGTATCCACTCACGGGTATATTTTTTTTTGGTCTGAAAGGCCGGCAGCTGGCTTCTATTGGTTATAGTCGGCTGTAGGCCTCGCATGGGCTTGGAGCCGGCCAGAGCGCTGACCTCTTTCGCAGGCGGCGCTGCAGGAAGCACAGAAAAGGCTGGGAAAGGGGATTCAGGGTCTTCACTGTGTGCACCAGGCTTCCCTTTATTTTCATGAAAAGAACAGAGAGGCAAATGCACTTGGGGCCTCGCGTTGTTCCTTGTTGTTGTACCCTGACTGCAGTTCTGGGTTCTTAGGATGGGAGACTCTCTATACCTCTGACCTCAAGATCTGCACCCTTCCCCCACACACACCTTCCTCTTTCATGTAGCCAAGGGGTGTGTGTGTGTGTGTGTGTGCAGAGGTGTGCTCTACAACTCGAAACAGAAATTCAGTGTAGGAAGCCACGATGCAGGGCTAAGTACAGAACAAAACTTGTGGATAAGTTCAGGCCAAGTATCCTACATTCCTGCAGGAAATCTGGGGCCTGGAAAACTCGGGGAGAACTGTTCCCTTACTGCTCTAATAAGCAGCAGAAAAGATACGTATGTGAGAATCGTGGGGGGGGGGGGACAGAGTTCTGAAACAAAACCCTCTGGAACTTCTCCTCCCCTTTCAGTAGGCTCAAAGTGGGTTCCCTTGCCAGTCTTCCGCAAGAAACCACAGCAACCGAGACCCATCTTCCCCTCTGCGAGTCTGACAGGTTCTTTGCTTTTTGTTCCTACCGGAATCCGCAGGCGACCACAGCCCGAGAGGTGAGGACGACAGCGTTAGCCCTGGAGGTGCACGCGTGCCTGGGTTGTGCGCCGCCGCAGGCAGCGGGACTAGCGGCGGACAGGCGGGTGGCGTGGAGGAGGAGGAAGAGCCCGCAGCCCCTAAGCCGCGAAAGAAGCGCTCCCGAGCCGCCTTCTCTCATGCCCAGGTCTTCGAGCTGGAGCGCCGCTTCAACCATCAGCGCTACCTGTCCGGGCCGGAGCGCGCAGACCTGGCAGCTTCGCTGAAACTCACAGAGACGCAAGTGAAGATCTGGTTTCAGAACCGTCGCTACAAGACCAAACGCCGGCAGATGGCCGCCGACCTGCTCGCCTCTGCACCCGCCGCTAAGAAAGTGGCCGTAAAGGTGCTGGTGCGTGACGACCAAAGACAGTATTTGCCCGGAGAGGTGCTGAGGCCACCTTCTCTTCTGCCACTGCAGCCATCTTACTACTACCCTTACTACTGTCTCCCGGGCTGGGCGCTGTCCACATGTGCGGCCGCTGCTGGTACCCAGTGAAACCTTTGGGGCGAGGCAGAGAAGGATTCCCGCGCCCCCGTTGGCACCTCCGCGGACAGGTGTAGAGACGGTACTCTGTGCAGGCGAGTTCTGCTCAACTGGGGATGGGGCAGGTGGAGAATGAAATCCTGCTGGGACTGACACACCTACCCAGGGTGACAGGGCTCTGGAACTGAGTCTACCCGGAGAGGGCGCCTTGTTGTCATTTGAACAGCTGCGCCCTATGACCCCAGGCGCTCTGCACACGGGGCCACCGATCCGCAAGCCTTGGGACGCTATTTATTATCACAACAACATTGGATTTGGATTCTGTCTGCCAGGGGATGGTGTTTGCCCAAAGTAGAGAGGACTCCTGGAGACCCCTGGTAGCCTGAATCCTCGGAATCTCGGGTCGGCCAGGCGCTTCTGGGGCTAGGCCACACTAGTTCATGGTATCCATGCTACCGATCTGTATCTACGTATCTTTAATGTTTAGAAATTACATTTGTGACAAAGGAGTGCAGAATCCTTTCAGCTCCAGGCCAGGAGTTGAATTGAACCTAGAAGGGTTTGATTTGGGGGAACCTCCACTCCACCCCTCTCGGGGCGCCCTCCTGGATGCTGAATGTAAGAATGGGAATCTTTCAGCGTTGGGGCAGGCCAGGGATTCCCTACACTTTCCCTTTCTGTAAATTCAGTGCCACACCCAAAGGGAAAGTGCCTGGGAGACCCACAAAGAGGGTCCACCGCCATCACAAAAGCCCCTTTCAGAAACCCGCCTTTCTTCCTTCCTTCCTTCTTTCCTTTCTTTTTTCTTTCTCTCTCTCTTTCTCTCTCTTTCTCTCTCATTCTCTCTTTCTTTCTTTCTTTCTTTCTTTCTTTCTTTCTTTCTTTCTTTCTTTCTTTCCAAAGATGGTTGAGACTTGTAGCACTTTTCGGTTGTTTGTATTCAAATAACGATTATTTTTGTATTCAATGTGAATATCCTTGGCCTGCAACTTCCTTCACCTTCCCTGTGCCTCTCTTTCAGCCCCCACACCCTCTTTGCCTTGCTTGTTACTGAGACTACGTGTCTCTGTCAGCCTCGCAGCAGCTTTTCGCCTCTTTAAGGGCACTGTGCACTCAACTAGAGTTATCTTTAAAAGATTTGTGAATTTTGGAAACTCTATTCGCTGTAATTTTTTTCTCTTTAATTTATAAACTTTAGTTCATCATGCCCTCCCGGGGCTTTGTTTTCTGTGAAATTTCTTGGTGCGGCTCTGGGACGAGGAGACGGAAGCCGGTTGGGAGGCAAGGGTGGATCACTCTTCACAGTATTTCTGTTTAAGAGAGCATCCTCTCTCTGGTTCCACCTCCTACCTGACAGCAGCCTTGCCGGCCACCTGCTGTGAAGGCCTTACCGCCTCCGCCACCCCCCCCCCCATCACAACTTCAGGGTCAAGGAAGAACCTCACTGGATCTCAAAGCAAACGTGTAAGATTTCTTATTTTCTTCAGTCCTGTGGCCTCAAATCGTGGAAGCCCTGGGTTGATTGAACTCACAGGCAAGTTCCACCCAATACCCAAACCTGCAGATTCTTCTCTGTCTTCCTGTCTCCCTGCTTTCTATTTTCCTCTTTGTCAGTGTTTCTCCAAAATGACCCGATCTTTTCAAAACGGGCTGTAAAAACAAAAACTGTCACTGACGTCCTAATTCTATTTGAGGATTAGTCAAGTGCCAACAATGGTACCCCAGGAGAGAGTCTCCTGCTCATTTTCTCCTACAGGTGAGAATCTTATTCTATTCAAAATATTTTCAAGAGCTCTGCTCTTGCGTTGTTTGATCTGCACAGAAGTCCAAGGACAGTGGAGGGTGAGATGGGCCCCCCGTGTAGGAGTACAGATAAACATGCCCCAGTTATACAAGACTTCCCAGAATATCCACAAAGTCTTCCCAAGTTAAATGCTTGCCTTCGAGGTTGCTTCAGCTGGATCCCTGGCAAGCAAGGATGAGATAATGCCACAGTGCCACATTCCCGACTCCTGCCTGGGAACAGCCAAAACTGAAACTTGGTTTGCCCTACTCTGGTTCCCAGTAACGCTTCTGAGCTTTCTAGCCTCCAGGCCTTGAGGTTCTAAACACTGGAACAAGGAAAGCCTGCAATCTCCTGGATAAGCCTAGAGCCACCGAGGTGACCAGGGCATAGTAGTCCGAGCTAAGCCCCTAGGCCTTTCTCCTCTTATTGCTTCTTCTACCCTAGTTACCGGGCGTTTGGTTCCTGTGATCATTTTAATTTTTAATTTTTAAAAAATATTTAGTGTTTATTTTATAATTTACCTTGATGTGACGCATTCTCCTTGAACTTTGGAACTTCTCCCTTGTTGCTGGCATCTCCCCACTTTGTTAGCCTTAAGACTGCTACAATTCAGAATGTTCTTGACGGGGAAGTAGACTTCTGCTCCGCTGGGAACTGCTGTTGTTAGCACTGCTTGCTAAGGATGCAGTTTGTGCTTAATCCCTGCAGATTCCGGGGACAGAGCTAGAGATTCTTTAGAGAAGCAAGAAAATGAACAGATGTCCAGTGTCGCACCCTCACAACTCGCTCTTCCCTTGCAGACCCCATTTTCAGTGGGTAGGGAGGTCTCCCATTGCTGGGCTCAGCCTGGGAGAACTGCTCTCAGCTCTCTGAAGCGGTCCCGGGGAAAATTTACCCAAGTGAGTGAGTTCCATTTGATTAGTACAGTAGCAGCTGCTGGGTTTGCATGGTAAGAATACCGAGGCTGCAGTATAACCTTTGGATCTAGCTCAGCTTACCAGGATTCCACATCAAAAAATATGACCATGGACTCATACACTGTTGGAAATACACAATATTACTATATTCACACATCTGCTTTTCTCTCTATAATCGACTCTTTCCTTCATTCCTCCTTTTGTTTTTCCTTCTATTATAAAACTAAAAACCTCCTACACACACACACACACACACACACACACACACATACACCTTAATCCCTGATCAAAGGAGTCTTGATTTGATCCTTCCCATTATCTTTGCTGCCTGGGTCCCCTCTCCCAGAGCAGTCACAAATGTAGCCTGAGTTCAGGGTCCTTTCCCACTTCATCCTATAGTACGTTTGACCCTTAGTTAACATAAAGCTAAGCTTAGGAGTACTAGGATCTGATTCACTCTTACAGGCAATTAAAGCAAAGAGGGAAATTATGTTAGGAACTGGCTTGCAATGTGCTTTGATCTGCCCTGAA
Source organism: Mus pahari (assembly GCF_900095145.1). Lineage (NCBI taxonomy): Eukaryota > Metazoa > Chordata > Mammalia > Rodentia > Muridae > Mus > Mus pahari. Next base: position 34,755,195 of record NC_034602.1, on the reverse strand, counting down.
ATCCTTCTGGCCAGCAATAGAAATTTTGTGGTGTGTGTGTGTGTGTGTGTGTGTGTGTGTGTGTGTGTGTTTGTGTGTATGTTGAGATAAACTTTACTTATCTCAAGGTGTGCCCCATTCCACAAGCTTAGGTTTGTGGGCCTCTAAATTTTCTGGGGAGTATCTTGGCCGAATATTGGTAGAGCTGGGAAAGTTGAAGTTTGGTTCTATTTTCAGAAGATGGATGGCTTTCCTCACTACACAGCACCCAGCACTGAGAAAGTAGGCAGATGATGGCGAATAAGACTTCCTGGGAGACAGTTCGAGAAAGTATCTTGTCCTGTCCTAATGCCTCTGCACAGCAGCCAGCAATGCCAGCCAGCATCCAGCATCAGAAAAAAAATGCTGGAGACGGGGGCTGACTGGAGAGTGGTGCCTGAGGCTTCTGGAGAGTGGGGCTTGGCAAGTAGTCTTGCTTACAGGGATTGCCCTGATTCATTCTTTTAGAGTAAGGGGCGGGGATGGGGGGGGTCTTGTGTATACTTACCTCAAGCTGTGAATACTGCCTGGTAGAAAAAGTCAAAGAACCTCAGAGACAAACCTCATCCCAGGTCTGCAGACATTCCACCAGGCCAGCGTTTCTAACATTCTAACCAGCCATTGCCAAAGCTTAAGAGTTCTGCAGGGGTAATGCTGGCAATTCCCTGTCCTCAACCCAAGTTTCTGTATGTGTCTCAGAACAAAAACGTGCAATCTGGCAACCACCTGTAAGGTCTGCAGACTTCAACTTGTTTGCACAAAGGCTCCTGCCTCGTCTCAGGAGAACAACTGCATGAGTCTAAGATGTGAGGAGTCAGAGGCCCATGTACCTCAATCTCAAAACTGGCCAAGGAACTCGAGGGCCCCAATCTCAAAACTCAAAACTGGGCCCCAAAGGTGGACGGACTAGGGATATTCCTACAAGCAGGAATCTTAAAGGAAAGTAGTGTAGAGCTGTTTGGGAGCCCAGCTACTACTAGGAGGCCTGGGTTTTTTTTTTTTTTTTTCCTAGGCAACCACTCACCTAGGCAGCTCTCCTAATGGAAGTAGCACTGAGCTGCATGGAAGTGGGAGGAAACAGCCAGCGTCTGCTTCCCAGGGGAAGCCACAGCAGGGGCTCCTAATCTGAGACCATCCAAGAAGACAACGGAAACAATAGTCAACAATAATAGTGCTGATAATTATTACAACAGCAATAACGAAATATTCTTTACCACAGGAAGAAGCAATCCAATCCCTTCCCGCTGGGGTTACCAGCACTGCCCATGCTCTAGAGGGTAGGTCCTCTGTCTGATGAGTTGGAGGCTCTAGGAGGAAAGGTGGCTTTCCCACCATCACACAAGTGGACCACCCCCAGGCTTTCAAAATCCAGAGGCTGCAGAAAGAGTTATCTTGGAGTGCTGCACTCCAGGGGTTGGAAGTGAATCACAAAAGTGTAGACGGATTTTGAAAACGATTAAGGCGTGAACAACTCGGTATGGTTACTTGTGTATTGTTGACATCGTTGTTGACTTCAGATAATCCCACTTGATTGCCTGCACACTCAGGGAAGCCCAAGTATACTGTGGCCCATCGAGCTTAGAGGTCGACTTACTAGAAATTTTAAAGTCCTGACCAATAAAAGGGCGTGGGCAAGGCCAAAGCAGGGAAGAAAAAAAAAATCGTTTTATTACGAACAGTTACATTATCTAATACATTGATTTTCCTCCTGTTGAACACAAAAGGTTCTTCAGAGTCCTTAAAAATCCGTTTATGAGTTACCCATTGTGAAGTTCCTGCTAGCAGGGGTGGTCCAGAGGAAAGTAGAAGTTTAAGTTGAATGATAAAATTTTCTCAGACCTGTGGAGTGTATACCTGCAGCTCCCCCCTCATGTAATGGAAATGCCAAATATCTAATTTTGGTATAATTTAAGAGATGTAGGAACTGGGGAATCGGCGGGACCCAGAGTTAACGGGATTAACTTGGCCACCTCGAATAGCACTGAATAGTTCCGGACTGAGCTAGTTGAAAGGCGGATACAATGTAGCAGGGAGGGTGCAGCGGTCTCCTTCCCTGGAGTCTCGGCTTGAGATTGGCTAGCTGCTACGCTCCTCAGTTTCCTCCGAAGTGGGTGGTGTGCGTGCCTGGGAGAACAATTGGCCTAAGATGCGCTCTAGTTTCTTTGCCTCCCTCGGGCACCCTTGTTGTGCCCTTGCTGGCAGGTCAGTTGCCGCGGGACACCCTGCAATTCATACACCTAAGGCTCTCAACATTAATCTCCGCACAGATCGTGCGTCCGGCCAAAGGCAGAGACGCTGTTCGGGCTGGGTGCTCTCTCCTCTTTAGTGAGAATCCAGCATGAAGAAGTCTGTGCGTGCTTCTGGGGGCTTCCTGAAGAGATCTCGTCTCCTGTGCTCTCACTCACCAGGGCTCTCTTCCTAGGACTCGGGGCGTGTGAGGATGCTCCAGATGGGATCATTTCCGCGCACGGTGCGCACTGAAAGAGCGAAGTAGTTGACTGATGGCCAGTATCCCCACTTTCCCCCACCCCCCATCCCCGCACGATCCATACACTCAGGTCACAGGCTGTCTGAGGTCTGGGAATCTATAAACTTAAAGGGAGCTTTGCCAAATAAGTTTGTGAATCTTACCTAAGTAACTAGCTTCTCTTTTCTACGTATCTATTAACAAAACCAAAAAAAAAAAAAAAAAAAAAATCCTCCAGCCCTTCCTGAGCAGTTTTGGTTTTTTATCTGAGGGAGGAGCATTGTTTCTTTTTGAAGGATTTGGGGTCTCCTACAAGGAGCGGATCCTCAGGCCTTCACCGGAAAGCCTTTATTCAGGCCCCTTCTGCCCTCCCTCCCCCGCAGGATTAGGAGGCTATTTTGTAGAATTCAGCTTTCCTAGAGGAAGTCCTTTCTCCACCCACTACGCTAAAAAAGGAGAACCCGAGGCTATTCCCGCTTCTAGGGCGTGCTGGACACTAAAGAGAGTCCCCATTCTTGGCTAGAAAAAAACATTAAGGGTTAACAACGGTCACAAGTGCGTTCTGCTCCACCGTCCACCAGAAAGCGAGGGTGGGCGGCTCATTGTAAAACGAGAGCCAATAAAACTGCTCATTTTAATAAGCTTATTAATGTTTTTGAAAGGCTTCCCTTGTGCGCGTGAAGGCCTCCCTGAGAGGGGCCGCCTACTGTGTCGCTGGGATTTTTGCGCCCTGACACCCACAAAAACCGCTTGGCTTCGGGGCCTTCTCTCTAAAGGATGATGTTGCCAGGCTATAGAGGCTGGGAGGCGCCCACAGAGCCAACACCGGACCTCCAAATGCCGCGTCTGTCCATTCTTACTACGTGCAGTCCTAAGAGTGAGAGTGAGACTGTTCAACTCAGGTTATGAACCTAAGTTCAGAGGTCATGGAAATAAGGAAAAAGTTCCCATCGACCTAGGCTTTATTCTGTTCTATGCTCTGCTATTGGCTTTGGAAAAGATTCTAGAGATTTGACCTGCGTGAGGATTTAAAAACTGAGCCCTATTAAATCTTGGCTCCGATGCATTTCTTTCTGACAGTTGACGGAGGCAGCTCCACTTTGGTTGTGCCCTTGCATCTCAGAAGGGCTGAATAGCTTCCACCAGGGTGACTGACCTGGTTTTGCTAGGCAAAGGTCTCTGGCACTGTTCTGCATTCTCCTTCCCATCTTCTGAGTTGGCTCCCAGGGCTGTGAGACAGGACAGAAGAGAGACATGCCGATCCAGAGACAAAGACAACCTGTGAAGAAATTGATTGGGCTGAGCAGACTTCCCCTCCTCTCACGAATCTTTCTGTTCTCTACAGTGAGGTCTCAGCTAGTCTTTGGGGTCACATCATACACAGTCTTTTAAGTCTGTTCTGAGCAGGTCACACCATCAGGTATGTATTACCTGAACATAGTGGTCAGGCGATACTAGGTTCACTGATAGAGCTGCTGCTTGCTTCCAGCTTCTCTGATGAGTGCCCCAGCTAGATACACAAGCACCTTATGGCGGCTGCAGCATCTCCCACTGAATCTGGCATTCTTTGGCAAACAATATGTATTAGAAAGATTGATGACTTGGGAGGCAGAGGCAGGTGGATTTCTGAGTTCAAGGTCAGCCTGGTCTACAGAGTGAGTTTCAGGACAGCCAGGGCTACACAGAGAAACCCTGTCTTGAAAAAGCCAAATAAAATAAAATAAAATAAAATAAAATAAAATAAAATAAAATAAAATAAAATAAAATAAAAGATTGATGAATAGGAGTCAGGATCTTCCAGCTTTCTTGGTTAAAAAATAAACAACAAATAACAAACAAAACCAAAAACACTTCAGACGCAGACTCTGATTCTGTGGAGCACAGAACAAAGCTGGAAAGGGAACATGCAGACACAGGTGAGCCCTCTGTAGAGTCTGTAGACCTACGCTTGTGTTCTTCCAAGTAGCTGGGCATGAATTCTGGGACAAAAGCCTCTGGCAAGACCTAGGCTGGTCTTAGAGGTGTCTCTCATTTGCCAGTACTGGGGATTCTTGCCTGACTGCCTTACTGCCTCCCTCTTGAATGTATGAAAGTGTACATTAATTCCTCCCACCACAAGCAAAAGGCCAGAAAAACTGGTGCTCTGGTAATATACTCTCCATTTCTACATCATATTGAAAATTAACTAAATTTCAAAATTGGGCAGATGCTATAGAATTGAGTGAGCCATTTCTAGACACAACTGGACTGAGTAGAGACACCTTTCGTTAGGTACAGTGGCTTGGCAGAACTAACCTTTAAGAAATACATAGTTCAGCATTTTGCAGAGTACCTGTGCCTGGATGGCCTAGTTGGTGCTCTATAGCTAAATACCTCAGCGTGGTGGGGATTTAACTTAAAGAATGGAGGAGATAGTTGCTTTCCAGTAACTGCTCTTGTGTGGATTTCCAGCGTAGGGTCTGGCACATACTAATGTGAAATGGAAGAATCGCTCTGCAGTCTTCAGAATGAATTCTCTGTGATACTTTTTCTACAAGCAGTGCTGGTTCTGTGAGAGGTCACAGAGACTCAGGCAAGGTTATCTTCTTAATGCTACAAGAGGGAAGGTAGAAACACCATTATCCTAAAAAGACCCTCAGTGTACAGTGACTTTGAGAAAGCCTTCCGTCCTAGAGCCCTGTTTGACTGGGACATCCCCTCAAGCCCCAGCAAAGATGGAACCGTCGCTGAACCCTATGCTTCTGGAGCAGTTGGCGTCACGAAATGCTTGCAGACTGTCCGTTAAATCTGCAAAGTTAAACAAGGATATGTGTCATTTAAAAATTAGTTTATGGGCAGGAAAAAAAATGGGCAGAGAGCAATAGTGACAGACACAGTCCAAACAGTAAGATCATTCAGCCTTCATCAGAAACCTTCAAAGCAGCAAGTTCCCCTTATCCTTGATCTTCACAGCTCTGGTTTCAAAATAAATTGTGAGGAGATTCTGGTGCACAATGCACAATATATACACCACACACACCACCACCACCACCACCACCACCACCACCACCACCACCACCACCACCACACTCTGGTTTGGAATCCAGTGTGTGTGTGTGTGTGTGTGTGTGTGTGTGTGTGTGTGTGTGTTTCATGATCCCACGAGCACATGTCAGAATCCCTAGCTTGAATGGGCTTAGATGTCCCAATCTTCCTGTTTTTACCTTCTGAGTACTGGGATTATGAGATGACAGCCTTATGTTACTGTGCTGCATAGAGGTCCTTTGAGTGTTTCAAATGAGACAAACCTTTGCTGTAGAATTGTTCTGCCTTGTATCATTCAATCCTAATTCATATGTTTGTTTAGATATGCATGAACATCTGTTGAATTCCAGTGATATAGAAGACAAAAGTCCCTTGCTGGAGAACTTTACCATCTAGCTGGAGACACCGACACCAAGGATGCTGCTAAAACAAAAAGATATATGGTGGATTGACAGAAAGCAGGGTGGATTACCACAGGAAAGATCAAACACAAGTTTCTGCAAGCTGATGCTTGGTCTTTGATGGGGCTTTCTTCTTCCCTCCTACATCACTGAATATGATAACCATTGGAGTTATTGGAGCGATGGGAGACTGCCTGGAGTTCCAAGTGCTAGCTGTCCCTTCCCCGTCCACCCTTTTCTCATTTCACTTACACAGAGCTGGTTTCTGGTGATGGTGGGTGCAAATCTAGACTCATGGCTGGCCACAGGGCTCTCCACATTTGTCTTTAGTTCCCCAGCATACAGGTTCTGGGGCAAGAATAGCATTTTTGGCAGAGATAAGCAAACAAACAAACAAGAGGCAGGCAGGCAGGCAAGCAGGCAGGCAGGCAGGGAGACAGGCAGGCAGGGAGACAGGCAGTCAGGCAGGCAAGCTGGCACAGTTAGGGACTAAATGAGTAACTTGCGACATCCAGCACTGTGCTGGGTGCCCAGTTTGGTACATTAGCTCAATTTTCACAGCTTGAAAAGCAGATTTGCTGATTGGTAAAAAGGAGCTATGTATGTCTCAAGATGGGAGCACAGAGGCTTGGGGGGTGAGATCAAGCTTGGCTCTTCTCAGTCCTGTGGTTCTAGTGAATTCTCTAATTTCTAGCTCTGTCACTCATGGAATAAGTGAGACACATAGTTTTCCTTGAAAATGAAAGGAAGTACCATCCTGTAGAATTGGTGCCTGGCATAGAAGAAGCTCTCTAAAGGTTATCAGGACTACAAGCTTAGACTTTGGAAGGGACAAGAGAGTTTTACAGGTTCCTAGCCCATACCTGGCTTTGCTTAGTCCTCATAAGAATTCTGTGAAGTGGTTGGGGATTATCCTTTTAGAGATGGCTGGCGAGCAAAGTTGCAAAGTTCGGCAGAGTCAAGTGACTTGGTCAAGGTCACACAGTTTGGAAGTGGTGGCAGCGAACTGGCCAGAGGGGCTTGGGACTTCAAAGTCTCTAACTAGTAGATTTGACCAAATACATCTGAGCTCCACTCCTCCTTCTAGAGTGGAGACTTGGCAGTTCTGAGAGGAAGGGTGACTCCTAAGGGGGTGGGAAAGAGGTATTAATTCTCTGGGCAGTTTCCTATTAAGAAAACACCCAACTGTGACTGCCTCCTTCCCAGGGCTGCTGCCCAGCCTCCTGAAGGCGAGGCCTGTATATTTGTAGTTTGATTCCACCCGTCAAGGCTAATTTCTCCCTACAACTTAATGGACTCGGCTTGACGTGCATAATGATTCCTAATCACGAACATTATTTTCGCTAGCGAGGAGACATGTTCCAGTTGTTGTGACAGATCGCGTTTCAGCCATAATGACGGAAAATTACCATTTCTAATTCTCCGGTTTTTGACACCTAAATCCACAGACCATATGTGGCAGGGGGGGAACTCTGGGCCTGGCTATCCCAAAGCCTAGAGGTCTGGAGTCCAGAACTGTGCCCAGAGAGGTGGAGCCACCACGAGGCTTGCTGCGGAGGGTGGGATTGGGTTTTTGCAGGCTTCTCAGAGTTCCTTACCTCTCTCAAGAGCAAGATTCCTTTACCTCCAAGGAGAGCCCAGTGCTCAGGAGTCTCAGAATCTGACAAACTTTGGGGGTCTGGTTAACTAAGGGAGATCCATGGCCACTGAGAGAGGGCAGTTTCTGCAGCATCTCATGGTGGTCCTTAGGACCTATTGCTCTGCATGATCTCTACGGGTCCCAGGCATGAGGTTCTTATTCGTGTCCTTCAGCCAGGGAATGAAGAACAAGCTTACTCCTTCACGTGAAAGTCTCAGAACCACCCTTGAAGCAAAGCTTTGTGAAAACCTTGACAACCAACCTGGGCTAAAGCCAAGGGGCAAACTGGAGACTCAGAGAGGTCAAACCATTACACAACCCTGTTCCAGGGGGAAGTGGAGCCCAAGTGCCAGCTCTTAAAGGCTTCCTAGGTGACCTCTGGCTTTCAAGGGCTGACATGAGCCAGGTATAATTATTGCCACTTTAGGTGTGAAGAAGCTGAGGCGATTTGATGGAAAGCCAAATCAAAGACCGGTTTAAGGTGTCCTCAACTCTTGCCCACTTAAGAGGTCTGGGCTCCAGGGACCCTGGGTATCTGGTTTATGGGAAGTGACTTCCTTTCCCTCTCTCCTCATTTCTTTCAGGCTCAGATCTAGAGGAGGCTCTCGACCTGCCCACTGCGGGTTAGAATGCTCCAATATTAACTGATGAGGTTTATCTCTTAAGGCATGTCCGATAGCTCAATGGGTGATGGGTGTCAGCTCACAACTTAACAACACTGATTTAGACACACATCACACATCTTCAGGTCCTTCCTCTGTAAAAGGGTCTAAAAGTCTCACTTGTAAAAGAGGCTAAGAAATTGACAGGCCTTCAGGCCAGGTAACAGGACCTCAGTGTTCACTGACTCACCTAGCGGAGGAGAAGCACTGGCAAGAAAGCTGCAGGTGCCAAGGGACACGCTCCAGAAAGGTCAGAGACCAGAGAAGTGCCCTGAGCTTCCAGGGAGTGAGGGTGAAATTCAACAGTCTTTTGTGATTCAGAGCTCTGAGCTGAATGAAGCTGGTGGGGGAAGGGGTGACCAGAGCATCCAGGCCTTGAGTCCCTTGAGGGTGAGTAAGTCCCAGCCAGGCTAATGCTCCCAGATGTGCTCTCCCCCAACCCCTGACCCGTGAAGCACCAAGTCGGATGCTCCTTTCTGAGCGCTGAGGCATTTTCGACTCAGTTGGTCAATGACACCAGGCACCTGGTACATTAACTGGAGTGTGAATTCTGCTAAGCAGCTCCTGCCCTCTGGTTGGTCATCACCAGTGGGCCGGTCTACCTGACATCATGCTCGATTCCCTTGCCCCTGCTGGTCCCTAGACCTCGACAGGAAGGTTATTTCTTCCTGCCTTCTGGCTCTACACATTCTCACTCCACAACCTCTGTAGTTATTTCTAACTAACTTCGTGGAACTCCTAGAAGGGGAAGGGGAGGGGGGAAAAGGATGAGGTCCTGGTATGTTAAATGCAAGCACCTACCATGACCCACCTCCAAAATGGGGCCTGGTTTAAAAAGATCTTGGATGTATTTTTAGATACAAATATTTTGAGGTTTTCAGAAGGGAAATAGAAGACATTTAACTATTGAAATAAAGTATGGCTTCTTTTGGTTGGCCAGAGGAGATGAGTGATGCTTTTGTGTTTCTGTGTTTCAGTTCCTTTAGTGAACATAGAGGGGGTTCCCAGGCACCTATGGAAAGTGGCAATGGAAAGATCTTTGTAACTGTCACAGTATACATATGCACAGAACTGTGGTTGTAGCCACAGTTATAACCTGTGTTACAACCTGTTACAACCTGTGTTACAGTAGCTGTGGTTGTAGCCACAGTTACAACCACAGCTACTGACCAGGTACAAGCCTTAAGCCTCACACCAGCAAGAGTTGACTTGGCTGCTCAAGTTGCCAAGGTAGAATCTGAGGCCAGAGGTGGGAGTGGTGGGTCCACCACTGAAGCTTTAGCTTAGAATGGAAATTCTGTCAAAGGCACTTATTTCAGTAAGTCGTGAAGATAAAAGAAGGTAGGGTATCAGTTCACAGGTTTTCAGAACAAAGGAGTCCTCTGTTTTTATTGGTGTGGAGCCATTCAGCCCAGTACAAGCACCAACTGTATCTTTTACAGGCTGTGAGTCATTGGGTTGTCCAAGTACTTACCTGTAAACTTGGAGTAGCAATGAAATTCACTCCATAGGGCACTGGTTATCATTTTAAAGAAATGAAGATGTTAAATAGCTTGACATATGGGATAGTATTTAACATCCAGCCAGTACTTATTATTGAGGCCTGGCATATAGAAAGCATTCAAGGTATGTTTACTATTCTTGGAATATAGCACAGCTGTCTTGAAAAGGAAAACCAGGTCCTTGATGAGATTCAAATAAGCAAACAAATATAGAAACTGTCATAGACCAATGGAGGCTGAGGGGATCTTGCAGAGAGAAGCCCTTTGAGCTGTCCCAAGATGGTAACTTGAAGGGAGCCCTAGCTAGAGGTCTGAATGTCAGTTATAGCTCTGCAACATACTAGCAACTCTGGGGCTTAAAGAGAATCCCTTTTTGCCTTGTTTTTCTGTGTAAAATAAGAATAGCATACCTACAGGAGTATTCTGAAGTTTCTGCAGAACTATTCAGAAGTATTCTGAAGTTTAATAAATACAAAGATTTTAAAATAGGTTATTACTTCTTTAATATGTATTTTCTATGTATTTTTCATCATCTTCATCCCAACACCTTCCAGCACCACCTCCCAGATCTGTCGTTCCTTTGCCCAGATTTGTATTCTTTTCAAAAGTTTAGTTAATAGCCCCTCAACTCCAATTTGTGCTGTCCATATACTTCTGAGTATAGGAAACCACACCTTTAAAGAAAACTGACTCCCTGCTCCTCAGAAGCCATCAGCTGTCCAGAGCTCCCCGGTTAGGCGGGTGGGCCGCCCAGTCATTATGCCAAGCTTTTAAAACCATACAAGGCACAGAATGAGTGCTTTCTGTTTGCTTAAAAAGACATACATTTTCCACAAGAACTCGGTATCATTGGCTGTTATTCCTTCTTAGTATATGAACCGCCTTTTGCAGGCATTGCCAGTTTACAGGAAGATAATGGATTGGTCACTTCTCTGGTAGCTGGTTAGATTACTAAGAGACAAGCCCTTTAAGGATTGAGTTCAAGACCATTCACATGCTGGGTGGGCTGTCAGCATAGCCTCTCTGACCTAGTTACCAATGTTCCTGTATCAGGGGTTCTGGGGCACAGAGGGCCATCAGAAGCTCATCTCCAAGCTGTTCTGTAGAGAGCCCAGGACCTAGAATTCCACTGGATATGTTCCAAGTGTTTCCGATGCTGATACTGCCCTTGTGCACCTGAGAGAAAATCCAAATGGTAAGCAAATTCACCTCCTGTAATTCAAGTCTTTGGGTGGGACAGAAAGGCTCTTTTCAAGTGTGTAGGGAGTTCTAGAACTGTCTTTTAAAAAATAAAAACCTTTAAATGGGAACATTTGATACTTAGTATTTTTTTTTAAGTGCCTAGAAAAGAAAGGATAGAATTCTGTGTTTACAAAGGCGCATTCTGAGAAGGGTATCCTGATGCGGACTTAGGGTCACTCTTTTCCTTTTTGGAATAGCTAAGTGTGTGCTGCTCTGTTTATATATAGGCTTAGGCTCACAGCATCCAAATTGTTGAAGATGTATCTGGTACATGGTACTGAAAAACCGGGAGCCCCCATGATTAAGCCAAACCCCAAAGGCTTGAAACTGAAAAGCTGAACAGAACCTTCTGGGGGCATTTCTGAGAGAAAAATTCACGTGTGCATTTGAAAGCCTTTCCCAGAAAGCCTTAGAAGCACTATGAGACAATTTCAATCCATTTCAGTGGAGGACACCATAAGGTCTTTGCTACTAGAATTTCGGAAGCTAGCCAGAGAACGCTCCGGGCACTTGCTCCAGTGCTCCGCGAAGGTGTCCAGTTCAGTCAGGCTTCCTCACTCGTGGCCTCTCCACCACTCCGTGGGTCCGTGCCTTATTGTTACTAATTCCCAAGAACTCAGAGACTTCTCTGTTCTGCATAGGGTCGGAACTCAGAGCTAAACCTTTCTCTGGAGTTGCGACCTGGGAGGGAAGAGTGGGGACAAGGCATCCCCAGCATGCCTTGCTCCTCTGGCACCCTTTCTCTTCTGAGCCCATCAGAAGAGCAAGTTGATGGAAAGATCTGGAAAACAAACAAACAAACAAACAAACGGAGGCAGCTGTTAAACTTACTGAAGCGGTTCTCAGTGGTATGGTATTCCTGTTAACCGAATTATCATGTCCACCCTATGAGGTTTTACAATTGACCGCCAAGCTGTAAAGTTCAAAATTCCTCTGTGGCTCTCCATCTAGTCAGATAGGGCAGGAATTCGAAGCTCTGCTCGAGCCTAATCGCTGCCTCCTTCTGTGTTACCAGGACCCAGAAACTTGGTAGGTAGGCTTCTCTGAATATTTGCAGAAGAGGGAACTGTTCTCTTGGTGTTTTGATGGTGACACTGAACTTGCAAAGAGGAAACTGTGTGCTCTGGAGTACAGAGCCATTTCTAGCATCTCCAAAAATGTACAAGTTAAGAGGGCCTTGTGATGTGTGCTGGTCATGGCCATCCAATTACTCACTATTTTTTCCTTTCAATAAACTGTGGTTCAGTCCGTGGTGCAGCACCATCCCCCCACCCTGCACTCTACCTTAGAGTGTGTGAGTTCTCGGAGGTGGCCAAAATCTTACCAGCATCCCACAGTGCTTGCAGAAAAGACTTAGCAAGGAACAGCAATTGGCTTGGTTGGGAGGCAGCAAGCAGAACAGAACAGGTGGGTGAGAAAGGGACAGAACCTGCAGAGGAGGGAGGAAGCAGAGGAAGCAAGTGTAACCCTGCTGGGGGTTCGGGTCGGGGCAGGCAAGAGGCTCGTCCTCGTGCGAGTTTGGTGGCATTGGGAATTGCAGGCTTGAATTCTTGTTGCTATCTGGCCAAAAAACCCAGTCTGTGTCCCCCCCCTTTTTCCTTCCTTTCCTCCCTCCCTTTACCAGGGGCGGGAGAGTCCAAGGGGATGCTGATTGTATTTGGCCTTCCTCACTGGTCGCTCCCTCCTTCCTTCCCTCTAACAGGCGGTCCTGGGTCTGAAACCTAGAGGCTGTGAGGTGATGGGGAGGTTACATTCAAGTGCGGGCGAGGGGTGGTGGTGGGGCTTCTCTCACACTCAGTTTCTTCTGGTTTTGTTCTGTACTGGGTACTGGTGGAGGCAGAGCCCCTCACCAGCACGGGGCCCCGCTTTCTGCTCCTGGCTTGGCGTTGCTTCTTCCTCAATCCCCTCTGTATCACAGGTCCTTGCGTCAGGTGGAACTGGTAATGTCTGTCTCCTTGGAGAGAGAGAGAGAGAGAGAGAGAGAGAGAGAGAGAGAGAGAGAGAGAGAGAGAGAAGAAGANAGGGAGGGAGGGAGGGAGGGAGGGAAGGAAGAAAGGAGGGAGAACCCCTAAGACCAAGAGGCAAGAGCCAGCAGAAGGGAATGAAGTGGGGGAGAGGGGGAGAGAACTTGTCTTGGTCTAGCTTCAGCAAGTGGGAAAATTCAGCCTGAGGCGCTTGATTTTAATGGGCGAGGTGGGCCCAGCCGTCTGCATTTTTAACCCCCCCCCCCGCCCGGGATGCTCCCAGTGTAGGTGGTCCTGCATCTCACAGGGAGAATGAATCGACTCTGGCCTCAACTCCAAGTCATAGGGAGTCTATAAGGTGTGGATAAAGGTCTGCTCTTCGGTTTAGCAGCAAGGTGACAGCCCTGGGGCTACAGCTGCCTTTAATCCACTTAGCACCTGAAAAGCTGCTAGTCTACGGGGTCAGTGTGCCCTGGCTCTAGCGCCCTCTCTCGTCCTGGGAGTAGCTTTCTCCGACCTGAAATCTTGAGGCTAACTCTGTACGGGCTCAGGACAATACTGCAGTCTGTCTTCAAGCTTTTTGGAGAGCACCTTTGAAGCCACCAGTCTGGGTAAAGCCTGAGGAGGCCGCAGGCACCCAGAGTGTGAGGTTTCAGTTGTGTCTGTCGTCTTGAATCTTGCAACGGTTTACTCCAAGTCCAGCATGCCTACTGCAACCGCTAGGAAGAGGCCAACTTTTTCTTTCAGAGAACTGGGCCTGTTGCTTCAGCCAGCCTGGTTGGGGGTCACAACAGGCTTTGGTTTGTACAGGACCTGGCAACCAGTGAGAGCCACCTGCAGAGACCCTCTGGCAAGTGCTGATGTGAACCCACATCTGGACCGTGGCCCTTCCCTCTCCCTTCTCAAAGTCCTTTCCTTTCAAGGTCTGTAATGGAGCTAGAGGCCACGCCCCCCCCCCCCCCCAGTGCAAGGTAGTGTCCTCAAGGAGTCACAAGCAGACAGTGTTTGCTAGCCCATAACTATCCAGGTGAATTATTTGTGGTGACTTCTAATTTCCTTCCCCAAAGAAAACCATGTACCCCCATCTTTCCCTCCTCCTCTAACCTTTAGCTTAAATAGTGATGAAAAAAAAAAAAAAAAAAGACGATGGAAAAACATCTTCCATGGCGTTTGGCTTCTCCTAGAAAAACAACCAAACCCCAGACCTCACTAGCAATAGTGAGAACTTAAAAATTCAAGCCTTCATTCCTAGCTCCTCTAGTTTTGAAACTGACAAACATATTAGGACAAACAAATGCAAGGCTTAATACCTGGGTGTAATCAGAGATGGCCCAACTGGGGTGACCTGATGAGAACAGCTTCCACACCTCAAACTCCCAGTCTCAGCTGTTTATGCCAGCTTACCAAGTGATCAAGTCAAATGAAGGTTTCCCTTCTTTCTCTTGTTCTCGATGGGCTTTTGTATAAGGGAAGGTAGGCTATCAACCCATGAAATTCAGTAAGAATGCCGTTAGACCTCCCTCCCCCTCTTGTTCACCTTGGATTCTTTTACATGAAAATTCCATATATAATATAAACCATTTCTATAAAAAGTTTTCTGTGTTACATTAACCAAAAAAATTATGAGGAACGAAACAATTAAGGAACATAAATAGGCATATTAATTAGCCCACCTTGCACATACAGCTATGGATTCTACACGATATTTTTTCATTACTACACGAGAGCTGTTAAATATATGAAGGAGGTACATTTGTGGGCACATTAACACACTATGAGAACTTGAACTTGTTCATTTCCTGGCTTTTATGGGCTTGGGTGAGCTGTGTGGACATTCTTTATACCTGTTCATGTGCCCTGAACTCCTATTGACTTCCCTCCACAGATGGAGGGAGGCAAGAAGAAACTGGCTAAGTGTAAGCTGGCCAAATCGAGGCTGTCTCTATATGCCTACTGTTAACTGAACACAGTGGCCTTGGCGCTAGTAAGGAAGCTCTTGCTCTGTATGGATGTGGCCCGGGGGTCCGTTTCTTCATTCCATCACTTTTTAGAAGACCACATAGCAAGTCCATTATTAGTTTGGTGGCTTCCCTATTAGCTCGCTTGGGCCACTTTTGTTATGAGTTAAATTTTTACATGGAATCTTCCCCGCTTCCTTAACAGGTGACCCAGTTATTTGTCTTTGTTCAAGTGAGTTTGAAATAATCTTCATCTCATCTTCACAGAATGAGCCACCGTGGCTTCTTAAATTCTTCTTCTTCTTTATTTTAAAGAGGATAGCTATCGTCATAGAACAGGTTTGCCTAGAAAAGAACAGGTAGCCTGACAAAGAAAGAAAAAAAAATCTTAAAAATGTCACCATGTCCTCGAGAGAGCTGTAGAGATGGTGTGGATGTCCATCTTCCACGACACATGCTTTTTAGTTTTAAAAAATAGCAAAGTAGTTTGTCTGAATCTGAAACTAGAATAAGAAATATTTAGAACTGTACTTGACAATGGATGATATGATGTAAGAAGTTAAAGTCATCTTCAAGACAGATTTTGAAGCAAATTATAAAATATGTTTTGATGCAAGCAGCAAAGAAGGGAGAGACTAGAGTTGTTTTCACAACAGAAATGACATTGAAGACAAGTGGAAGACTGCCGCTGCCATGTCCCATCTGGTTATGAGAACAACAGATCACCAGGTATTTGAGAGGGAAATTGTTGGCTTTTGTTCTGAGTGAAGGAGGGGGAGAGGGAAAGGGGGGGAATGAAAGACAGAGGGAGGGAGAGAGGGAGGGGAGGGGGAGGGAGAAAGGGAGAGAGAGGGAGGAGAGATCATAAGAGTCAAGAATCTACATTTTAACTGGTGAGAACAAGCAGTCTGTGACAGATCCATTGATATTTACATTGACTATTGATAGTTTTAGAAGATGAGACTTTTCATTTCTGATCTCAAAAATTTATTGAATACAAGGCATACCAAATTAAATAGAAAAACAGCCGCCACACGGCTAAATGCTTGCTGCACGCCAGAGACCATAGTTAGTACCCTTCCAAATGGCATTCCA
The DNA here is from genome assembly GCF_900095145.1 of Mus pahari. NCBI lineage: Eukaryota > Metazoa > Chordata > Mammalia > Rodentia > Muridae > Mus > Mus pahari. The sequence continues at coordinate 34,739,223 of NC_034602.1, read as the reverse complement.
TGTCCTCCTTTGAAAGACTTTGCCATTATATTTATAAATACATTATTTATGCATTTGTGAACACATAAAAATAAGAATATGATAATAGATTTCTTCTCATTATACAGACAATAAATGCTTAACGTGGGAATATATGATTCTAGGGTATATACTTTAGCTCCCACTAGAAGCTGCAATCTCTCCACTGACATGAATAACCATGCTTCCCTGAACAGACACAAATTCACAAAACTTTGTATTTGAAGAAGAGAAATGTTTACTAAGTTAAAATAGTCCAAGTCAAAATGGTGGGATTGGCTATGAAGTTAGACTCCAAGAAACATTACCTGCCTTTCAAGAAGGTGGTCTTAGTTGCTAGGTCCGAAATGTTTTACTTTACTGTTCTGTTTTGAAATGTTATTTTTTTGGAACAAAACCAGTGGTTAGGCTCAGAAATGGAAATGCCAATATGAAAGAAAAAGTGCTGGCACATTTTCAAGTTGTAAAGCAAAGAGAGGGAGCTCAGCCAGGGGAGGTATTACGCATATCACTTTCATATCGGATAATGCTTAAGTCCGATAGATTTCATGTTGAGAAAGTTTTTTTTTAAAACATTTGTTTGCTAAACTATGTAGCTCTAAGGACCAGATTCCCTGGCATGTATACTGAAGAGATTCAGCATTTTGAGTGTTAAGAAGAGCTGTGAATTAATCCTTCAGAAATTCCTTCCATTTGCAAGTCTGCCAATGCAGGGTTTTCAGAAAGGACAGTTGACCAAGGAAACTGGACTCCCTTTACTATGCAGATGTCAAGGAAGAGCACGCCCTTCAAAGCGGAGCCCTGGAACGGTAGACATTTTTCTTCTCTTTGAAATAGATTTCCCACTTGGTGTTTGGTATCTAAATTACCTCTGCCTTTCCTATGAAAATTTCAGTCTCTTTGCTCTTTGTTACAGTGTAATGATGATTAGTTATAACTAAGCAACTTTAAGCAAAAGACTTAAAAACATCAGCCATCGCCTCCAATTCTCTACAGTTGTAAAAAAACAGGCAAACTGCAATAACACATGTGGCATTTGGGCTGGGTTTTAAATATAGTCTTAATAGTCCCAATACTTAGGAGCAGCAGAATTCTTTTTGCGGTTGCAGATTATTTAATACTATTGATTGAATGTGATGAGTGCCGGCTGAGCAGGTCAATATGCTGTCTTTTTAATAGGGAGGTTCTGCTACTGGCTTGCCTTCCATAGTCAGGCATTTGGGGTTGTTTTTCAGGACTTTGGGAGCTAATGAAGGCCAATTTAAAGCAATTTTCTTGAAGATTGCCGTTCAGCCCCGTCTGAATTATAATTCCAACATTTATTCCAGGCAGGAGTGGGTAGCTAGAGGTTAGTAAATACAATTATATTAATATTGATGTTATTTGAGTTACTTAGTACTCAGCTATCTTACAGGCATTCAGATCAATAGGGACCCGATGCATTGGATGCGTACAGGATACCAATAAGCCTAGCATTTTACCAGACATTTAAACTACATGTTTGAGAAAGGCTGAGCATGAAAATAGGGCGTGTAGCCCTAGCTTGCTCCCAGCTGCTAGAGAAGGACCACCATTTATCATCCGGTACTCTGAAGTACATGAGTTGTTAGGATCTACTATCATAGGCAAAGTCACTGACTTGTTTAGATAGACAGTTCCGTTTTGTTTGCTTTAGAGTGTGGAGAGGTGGAATTATAGATTTTGTTTTGACCACATCTCTTAGGATATCTTTCTGAAAAGGACTAAAGAATAGGCAAATCAGTGAACTCCCAGGACAGGCACCGAGCCTGCAATCAGAAGCTGGCCCAGTGGTCTCTGGTCAGGAAAAGCTCATTTGGGTCCACCCTTCCACTCACTCAGCTCATTAATTTTGGGAAAGAGGTGACTTTTTATACATTTTTTTTTTCCAGCAGCCTGTAGCCTCTCAGCTAGTTTCACTTTCCATTTTAAAAATAAAATTTCACAGGCTTCTTTGTTTGAATTCACTTTTGACTGTTAACAATAGAAAGTGAACTATGACACATTCTTCCAGAAGCTAAATTACCTTTATTATTGAGCTTATCATTGTACAGGATTTAATTTAGTCTAATATAATATTTTATACTCCCAATTTCCTTGGGATCAAAATGAAATGAACTTGTCTTAGGAGTGACATATACTCACATAAATTAGCAATTATACAACTTAGATTATTTGCTTTCTTTCTGTTTTTAAAAATTCTGCCACCTCATCCAGCAGAATCCATGTCTTAAGGAGGAAAATTTAAGCAGTCAACATTAATAAGCAGATATGTGCAAATCCTCTTGCAATATTTGAGCTATAAAATGAAAATTACTCATCTATCAAAGACATTTTAAGTCTTAACATATTGAAAAATCAGAATAATACTGTTACATTTTAAAATAAATTACTTAAGTACTTCCCAATATTTTAATTCATATTGACAGGTTGTGACTTGCGCTGTTACATGAAAACCACATTTTAGAGAGAGCTTGAATAAAATCTAAAATAAGACTATTGGGTTTGCGAGGCTAAGTCACTATTTGGAGCAATTACGACTTTCACTGTAGAAGTGCTGTCTGGGTAAGTCAGGATGAACCTCTCTTACTTTGGGCCTTCTTCCTGAATTTGCATTTTGACTTCAGTATAAAACATATATAGAAAACATAATGTTAGAATTTTGAGGTTGGCATGTAAAAAATTTCTTTACTATTAGGAAGAATTAGGTGATGTTGTAGGTGGAAAGAGTGTATTTGCATTTGATGTCTGTCTGAAATAATCTGTTTTGCTTGCAAATAATTCTGAGAGAGCATGCTAATGGTGACCTTAGGGACCTGTGACATCACATCCTTTTCAGAGTTTCTCTTTGTCTTTCAGTTCTCATGCAGAATAAGGAAGTGTGTATAATTCACTGCTTTCGGAATGGTCTTTCTCATATTTCCCCCTTGGAAGCCATTAGATAATTTGTTGCTGTAGCCCTGAGTCAAACATTCAGTTTAGTATTCCTTCTTAGCACAAAGCATGTAATCACCAGATTACATTAGACCTCTCATAGTTTGGGGAGGTGTTTTAGTTTCATGCTTGTTTATTCCTGTGTTGAGAGTTTCTCAAAATTACAACCTTTAATTCTGATTCTCAAAAGCAAACAAGAAAAAAAAAATTTACCCAAGATGCACATAAAAGATGCATTAAAGGGGTTCCTACTCTATGTTTTTTATTATCCCTCTACCTTACCACCCACCAGTGCTGTGGATTTAAGAGAGTCGACATAATTGAGTAAGTAAATTACCAAAAACCTAGGCAGCTGCTGCGGACACCTAGCCATAGGCTGTACCTTCGTTCTAATGTTCTCGTATTAGCACATTAAAACAAGCAGAAAGGGGCTCTTAATTACGCTTTGCTTTATGGGAGCACAATAAATTCCTTTTGTTGACCTTGCTGCAGACTCAATGGTGTTTTTGTGCAGTGTTGAATTAAGAGATATCAGAAGTCATAGATTGAAGGATTATTCTGAGTATTTAGGGAACGTGTAAGTAGGTAGTAATGAACCCACAGCACAAACCAATCTGCTTGTCTGCATGCAAAAGTACCAGTTATTTAACATTTCAAACTGACAGCTTGTAAATGTAAATTTTATTAAATGCACAGCAATAAAAATTTGTAGGTTTCTGTCACTTTGAATTTTAGTGGCTCGAAATGAGGCCTTTAGCCTTTTAAATCACAGCAGGCAGAAGCAGAACTCTCATGCATTCAGCGTTTAAAAGCCGGGGACCATTCTCAGTTTCAGTGTATGCTTTTGCTCACATAATATCCTTTGCAGAATCCAAGATGGATGGGTCATGTCACTGACAGGCCTGCAATTTCCATTGCCTTCCTCTATCCGGGTTAACAAAATGTTTCTTGTGCAACCCTGGTGGAGGTGTGGGTGCAGAGTGATAAATGGAAATAAATGTTAAAGAAGTTTAAAAGGTAAATTAATAAAGGAATAGCGAATAATATCATGTGGTAATTGCCAACATGGAAAAAAAAATGGTATACTAAAAAAAAAGTTCAGGTTCAGTCTTATGTAAGTCACAGAAAATAGCCAACTGTCTGAATTCACATAGAGTAAGACTGTGGTGAGAATTTATTGTGAGGAATGAACCCTTGTTTAAAATTCTATAAAGATTTCCAAAATATAGAAAGGAAATTAAAATATGCATACATCAAGCTTCAATTCACAGGCCAAAATGATAATTGGCTTTTCAAGGAAAGAAAGACCAACATCAGTCACAAATAGCAACCATTTCCTATTCCCTGTCCTTGCTTAATAACACGAGTGTTTAATTTCTGTATTTATCATCCTGTAGAGGAACAGCTTTCACTGATACCTGACCAAAGGAAAAGTTTAAACATGATAATTGAATACACAGTTTGTCAAGTCATATGACTTTGCTGTGGTGAACCTTGTTGCCATAAATGACTTCCCTGATGAGACTTGGGAGAAAGAATTTGGCCACCTGCAGTTGTTAAATATCCCCCTGGCACCTTTTTTTTTTTCTAAGAGTTGAAGTATTACCCTGTGTTTTGGCCACATTCCAGTTTGTGCTAATGGCATTCGTCCTCTCAAAGTTTTCTTTGCCGTTTTAATTGGATTTGACCCTTTTCTTCACTTTCAGGAGCCTGCCTCCTGAAACAGTCTCATTCTGGCAGAAAGAGAGGAGACAATCCTCCTTTCTTTGACCAAGCTGCTGGAGAGTATTACAGTGTGCTGTGCATTATCAAAGTGAATTGAAACCCAGCACATGTACTCTCATCAGCGTGTTCTCCTATTTACAGTTAAAAATACTCTTTGAGATGTGCATAGACTCTTCCTTCAAATGGCTTTAGTTGTGGAGTATTTCACCCTATGTTTAATTTAATACCCTATATTTAAAAGGTAGAAATCAAGAATGCATTATAATAATTTATATATATTTAAAGAATATAACCACCAAGCCAGCAATTACATTTTTAAGGGGTCAGCTTTGCCTTTCATATTGAAAGTTCTAAGACCAGTCTGGATTAGCTAACACAAACTTGAAGCTATTACAAATTTAGTTCTTTATATTGCTATGGTTTGTCAACTGAAATGCAAGTTAAATATAATGAATATATCAGCTGCATTTTTTTTTTAAAGATAGCCACTTTTAAGATCATTTTTTATTTCTAGCTTCTCTTTTTCTGCTGTCTCTTCTGGTTGAATCTGCTGCTAAGATCAATTGTTGGTTTGATGAGAATTTCCAATACAGTAGGATTTCTTCATTTACATTTTAAAAAAAATTTTGAGGCAGGGTCTTAGTGTATAGCCCTGACTGGCCTAGAACTCTATCTATAGACCAAGTTGACCTTGAATTTACAGCAATTGCCCACCTCTGCTTCCCAAGGTCTAGGATTATGCATGCAGCACTGTGTTTAGGTAATTTCCTTTTGTAAAATTAAACTGGACTTACAGATAATTATGAGCAGCTATGAGAGTGCTGGGAATCAAACTTTGTCCTTCAGGAAGAGCATCAAGTACTCTTATTTGCTGATCCATTTCTCCAGCCTGGGAAAACAATAAAAAAAAATTGTGTGTGTGTGTGTGTGTGTGTGTGTGTCCTGGAGCACATGCACACACTTGCATGTGTGTTTGCAGTACTGCAGTGCATGCACCTAAGTTAGAAGATAATTATAATAGGGCCCAGGGACTTTCTGAGTCATCTCTTTGCCCCTGCCCCTGCCTCCCCGACCCCCTGTGTGCATTCCACTCCTGCAGATTTATTTACCTGTCGTTGGAAAAAGGGAAAGCTGAAATTGCATCTGTACTAAACAGTGTCTCTGTTCTCCTTTAGAAGCATTATGTCAACTAACTATGTAACATTTACCTTGAATTAGGTTTTAGAAACCATCTAGAGTTGCCTTAAAGTATTCAGGAGTATGTGTGCAGGTTACTTGCAAATGATGAGACATTTTGTATGAGGCATTTGAGCATCCTCAGATTTTATTTTAGGTTTTCAAGACAAAGCTTCTCTGTGTAGTTCTGACTGTCCTAGAATAGACCCAGGCTGGCCTTGAACCCAGAGATCTGCCTGTCTCTGCTTCCCAAGTGCTGGCCTTAAAGGTGTGTGCTACCACTACCCGGCAAGCATCTTCAGAGTTTTATATCTTTTGAGGGTTGGGAAACAAACCCTTGATCTCACAGAGGCAACTGTCTCTTGGCAAGCACTGTGGGGAGAATGGAGCCGGAGTAAAAACAGAAAGTAGTTCTTAATATCATGATTTTTCTTAGATCTGGGATTTTAGAGTTTATATTTCATCATCTAAATTAAATTTTTCCTCCAACTTACATGTGTGGCTAATACAAATCATAAATCATATAGCATAAAATGATAGTCTTCTTCTCCCTGCTCCTTCTCAATAGCAGTTGTTGACAGTGCTTTGATATTTGATCTTCCTGACAGAAACACCTTTGCATACATAGTTTTTGATCTATGCAATTTACTTCACAAAACGAAATCACCCCAAACTTGTTATGCAGTTTGATTTTGATTTTGTTTTGTTTTCTTATAAATCCTCCACATTAAGATGCATACAGAATTCATATTTCCATATTGGTATATATAGACATGGTGCTTAATGCTCTAAATTTAGAGCATGCAAACTATATTCCTAGTCAATACTCCATTGCTGCATGTTGTATTATTACAACCATAGCCCCCAACTACCCCTTTTTGTATAGGCTGATTGCTTTAGATTGAATACCTGTTGGCTGGGCTGAAGTTGTCCCAGGTTGTAATTGAGGCAACCATGGTCTAGAGAGAGAATTTCTCTTCTTTTGTATTTTAAAGATTTTTAAATGTTCTTTTATGTGTACACATGCTTTTGTGAGTCTGTGTAGACATATGGTATGAGCCACCTGACATGGGTACTGGGAAACAGGCTCCGTTCCTCTGCTAGAGCAGCAGTAAACACTCTTGGTGGCCAAGATGAGACTATCTTTCCCAGGACACACATGTTGGACAGAACTATGATTTTGGCCGTTTTATCTCAAGTTTAGTGAACATTCTGTTTTATGTTCTGGTCACTCTAAGGAATCCTCAAATCACTCTGGACAGCCAGTTTAGCCAAATCAGTGAGCTCCAAGTGCATCGAGGACCCATTTCAAAGTCAGGTTGGAGCCTCAATCGGCCTCTAAAGCTCACCTATTCTTAGATTTAACTTTGTCTCAATTTCAATTATTTATTACTTTTTAACTGATCACATCAATACTTTCTCTGGCATGTGAGCTGTGATGGTTAAAAGCTGATGGATTTTTTTTTTTTTTAATCAAATCATCTTTCTCCATGCCTCAGATCAGAAAGCCCACAATCCTGGGTGAGATATGGACCGAACAGTCACTATTCATCTCCATATATGACTACTCCTTTGTAAATAAACTATTTTGTAAAACTA
>NC_034602.1:34715754-34731676 GCF_900095145.1 Mus pahari | reverse complement strand
AGAGAGAGAGAGAGAGAGAGAGAGAGAGAGAGAGAGAGAAAGAGAGAGAGAGAGAGAGGAAGAAAACAAAGCAAAGCAATGTGGTCATTGATGAAGACACCCAACATGGACCTCTGTTCTCTACCTATACAGAGAACAGCTTTCAGCAGATATTTTCTCCTTTCATTGTGGATTCCCAGGACTGACCTAACATTGTAAGACGTGTGTGGAAAGAGCTTTCATTTGCTGAATCATCTCTGTGGGCCCAAAAACATAATTATTGAAGGACCAAAAAAGCGTTAGGGATTTGTCATATTGTTTCCAATAGAGCGTAAACAATCTTCTTGTCACCCTTTCACAGACCATTGTCTTCCATTTCCCAGGATCCTGTCTGGTGACTCTGTTCCCTGCTACAGAGTTAACTAGAGCTGGGATAGATCTGTGGACTTAAAATGAGAGCCTGGTGCTTTTGGTCAGTCATTTGGCATAGTGACTCACGATGAGCTGGCGAAAAAGACAACTGTTTTCTGAATGGAATGCACAACTAAAACAGAAGAGGGAAGTAGAGACTGCCAGGCTAAACAGGGAGAATAGGATAAGTAATGTGCAGAGAGAAAAATTAGTATAAGAGATAAAGTACGTACTGGCTTCCTTCCCTAGATCCTGTCAAAAGCCCCTTGTGATGCCAAATTCCTTTCTTGTCTTCATTTGGCTCCTGTCTTGTTTCATCTTGTCTAGTTTCTTCCCCCTCTTTCTTCCTAATTGATTTACTAGTAATCTTCCTAATATTACTAGTAGTACTTCCTAGTTGCTTTACCAGTGTTGATAAATATGATTGGTTTCTATAGATAGATCTTGAATTTAACAGTTTTACAAAGTCTTGTTAGGGAGTCGAAGAGACGCCTCAGTAATTAAGAGGCTTTGTTACTATTGCAGAACCTGATTTGGTTCTCAGCACCCTCTGTTCAGGCAGCTCAACCACCTGCAACTCCAGTTCTAGGGTGTCTAGTGCCCTCTTCTGGCCTCTGTGGTCACTGCATGTATGTGGTGCACAGACATACATGCAGGCAAAACATCCATAGATATTAAAAACAAGCAAGCAAGCAACACACACTCACACACACACACACACACACACACACACAAGTGCTTTTAGGGCTATACTTCTTCAAGTTGTCCTCTGACTTGTATGAGCATGCTGTGGAACACACATACACACATATGCATACAAACACACAAGTAAATGCATAGAACTTAAAAAAAAAAAAAGAAGTATATGTAGGTTTGTGAGTGATTTTCCAATATTTTCTATGTAACTGACCCTAGCACCTAAAGAGACAGTTTTGTCTTGTTCTTTCTGGCTCTTCTGATGATGCATAGAAAAAAAAAATGCTTTGAAAGTCTTTGTGAAGTCTCTCATGAGAGAGTTTGCAAATCAGATTGGAGAAGCTTTCTTCTATTTCTCATTTTAAGGGTTTTAAAAGCTATCATACATGAATATACTTAGTGAATGTACTTTGACTTCTATAACTTATTTTTTAGTTGTGTGTGTGTGTCACTGGGGTGGTATGTACACACCAGTGTAGTGCCCACAGAGGCCAGAGGCATCAGGTATCCCTGAGGCAGCAGTTATAGTTGGTTGTGATTCATTTGACAAGGGTGGTGAGGACCGAACTCAGGTCCTCTGCAAAAGCAGTATGTGCTCTTAAATGTTCTGTCTTCTCTTCAGCCTGTAGTTTCTGTCATCTTTTAAAAGGACCAGGCTGATTTTATTTCAGAAATGATCACTCCTGTGTATAACATAGACATTAATGCAAAAATCATCAATGAACAAAAAATTTGTTAAAATATAATACTTACTAAAAATTATGACTGTAAAGAAAATTTCAGTTTAAAAGGCTTCCCTCTGATATTTCATGGAAAGAAGATACTTGCACTATGGGCATCGACAGTCTCTATGATTATAAATCATTGATTTCCTCCACTTTTGTAAGACTTTAAGTCATCTACAATCAAAGAGTTAATGTCACTCACTGCCTAATTTTTTTCTGATTCACTATGGTTTGTCTTGTGTGCTCTCTCTTTTTATGTTTCTTCTATTTAATATTGTATGGTCAAAGAAAGACTGCCTCACATCAAAATGGTGTTGAGCCATTTAGCTATGCGTCTGTTTACAGGTGGAGTGGTCACATGGGAGACACCCTGAGGGACATGTCCATGTACTTCCCTGTACACCTGTGAGTTATTTGGAATTCCATCTTTGAAGGTAGAATTTATGGGAGATCACTTTAAATTATTTAGATGGTCTCTAAATGTAGTCATACACAAAGGAAGAACATATTTGGATAAGGGAGAGGTCATTAGGTGATGAGGAATTACACATTGACTCCGGGGAGGGAGGGAGGAACCAGGAGCTTGAGGAGCAAGAGAGATATCCTCCCAGAAATGCTAGAGCAGCTGTCTTGTTAACTTCTTATGCTGGGGGTGGGGGAGAAGGGAGAGGGGATGGGGGTTTTCGGCGGGAAAACCAGGGAAGGGGACAACATTTGAAATGTAAATAAAGTAAATATCTAATAAAAAATAAATTAATTAAAAAAAACGTCTTATGCTCACAACCAAAAAGGAAATATAGTTCTACCATTTTGATAACAATGTTTGCAGGAATTTATTATTGAAGTTCTGAGTAATCCTAATAGAACACAAGTATTGTTGGTATTCTTTATTCTACTTCTTCTGTTTTATATGTTGCAAAGGACTTTGTCTCTATCTTTTTCTTTTGGAGAGGTTCTGGCTACAACACCAGAATCTAAAGGTTTTATTGGTTTAGCAGAGTCCTAAGATAGCCTTGTTCACAACTAGAAAAGGAAACAGCTTTCAAAGAAGCCAGAGTGTGGCTGTTTCCAATGCCTGTTATCTGTGTGACTGACAGTCTTCCTCTAGCATTACCTTCTCTCAGAAGGCTCAAAGAGACAGATGGCATCCTCTTTCATGCTAGCTAGCATGAGCATGGCATCAGTGATGGCATGGTTCCAGAGGACAAGGATCCCAACATTGTGTTTCAGCATCTTTGGTCAAGGTCTGTCTTCTTCAAATCCACTTCTGCTACAGTCAGTCTCTCACAGATAAAGTACACACATTTAGAGAAGAGCCTAAGACCTCATTTCCATGGTAAATTTTAAGATCAAGTTTCAGTGCTGGGCCCTTGTCCTGCCTGCCCACTGGTACTACAAGACCTCACAGAGGAAGCTGTAAGGTAAAACACTTGTTAAAGCTTGTTCTTTTTAAAGTTTCATGAGCTTCACAAGAGACTATCAAAGAGATGCCCAGCACCAGGAGGACCAGACAAAGCCTTTGTCCTTAAAATGGCCTATGCCAACTGTGTGAAGGGTCTTGCTTCCAAAAATATTTTCCACCAACCTCATGAGCATGTCTGTACCACATACACTTTATGTGAAGTCTATATGTTATGTAGATGCTTGAGGTGGAAAGATAAGAATAAGTTATGGGGAAAAAAAGAAACCTAAAAACTAGATTTGGCTTAGGAATGACAAAGTTAAAAAAAAAAAAAAGCCTGACATTCTAAAATTTAATTCAAAGGAAAAACTATCTATAGTAAACAAGTTTACACACACTCTCTCTCTCCCTCCCTTCCTCCACAGGATACTGCCTGGCACATGCCTTTCTCCTGCAGCCCAGAGGCCCCTCTGTTCTTTCCCTGCTTCAAGGGCATGAGGAACTTTACAGAGCATCCTGACAGTGAAGCACAAGTTATTGTGAGCTAGGCTTGAGTATGAACAGAGCATGCACTCTGAGCTGGACTGGTCTTGACCAAGGTAACCTACGCAGTACACAGTAGCCATCACCATGAAACTGACCACGTGGTCATTTCTTGAGTTTTTCTGCAATATTGTTCTTTCCCTTCACAAGCAAATACCAGCTCTCCTAGGTAAGCATTTCAGGAGAGACCATCCAGGCCAGCATACCACTGTGAATGCTGGCAATTTCTGATTAACTTAGCACCAAAGCTCTTATCCCCATTTCCTTAACCCGAGTCTGTCTGTGGTTTAAAATAAGAAGAATCACATTTCTCATTGCTTTTGTGTTTATGCTTTTTCATTTTTCTCGTGACAGTTTTCCTATGTTGATGTTCAGATTTACATCAGATGAAATAAAGTTGTGAGATATTGGTGATTTCCACACAGCACTCTTCTCAAGATGAAATATTTCATGGGTTTAATTCAGAATTATGTCCACTGTCTCTTTATCTTTTAAATTCCAACAGAAGTGTTTGACAGTTCTCACATAGAGTCTCATTGTTTTTTGAAATATCTATTATTTTTTTTCCCCAAGGAGACTTGAACTTTTTTTTTTCCAACTTAAGATAAAGGTGAAGTTACTGCAATCTCAGGATGAGACAGGTGCTTAAAGTAGGACCAATTTTAGTGATGGAGTTATACCACTCTTGGCATAAACCATTATTGACAGAATTACGGGATGTATGACTGCACCCTCCTGTGGAATGTGAACACAGTATTTTAATTATACTAGAATAATCAGGGAGATAAAATAAGTCTACAATGTTATGAAAATTTTACATTGCCATGATTTCTAGTATATAAGACAACATCACTTTCAAAGACACAAAGCTGTAGGAAGGAGAGAGGGGAGGTAGGGGTGGATCTGAGAGGAATTGGGGGAAGAGAGATGAATATAATCAAAATACTTGGTAAGGAATTCTCAAAGTATTAATGAAAATACCAAAAAAGAGAAGCCACAAAAAATTCAATAAAAAGAAATAATGTTGCCCCACCTGCCATTACCAGATAACTATTTCTTAGCTCAGAAATAAGTGTGGTGTGTAAGAAATGAGAAATCACTGTTAGGATTCCTGGGAGGAGCTTTTAAGAGGCCAGTACTGCCTGAACGTGGGAGTCTTCTTGCCACGAGTCACTAGTAGGGGACCTTCTCCTTCATTCACTCCATTATGTGTTTTTCTCATTTATAAGGATCCGCATCTTGTGACAGTGCGCTGTGGGGTGGGGGAGAAGCAGGAGGCTCTTAGCTTCATGAATCACATAATGGAGCTTGGAGATAGGTATTTTCCCCTGACGTACCTCAGCTGTGACCCCAACTACTGGAGTTCACCTTTAACATAACTGCAGCCCAGTGAGGGGCCCCTTCTGGAAACCAGCTGCTTGATCCTGGATTCATTTATCAGGGGGATTATGACTCCAAACATTTTTCTAGACTGTTGTGACCATTTAAAGGGAGGGAGAAAAAGAGGAGTCTGGGGAACTAATTAGGAAGGAGTGGCTCCCCTCGGTGTCTTGACCTTAACCCCATGGAGAAAGTATGGGATTTGCTTTACCTAAGTAAGTAAGGACCATAAATAGTTGGCAAAAATGCTCTAGGGTATGACTTCCAGCAAATCACTGACCTGATAAAGAAAAAGAAAAAAAAAGAAAAGAAAAGAAAAGAAAAAAAAAGAAAAGAAAAACACCAATGTTTTCAACCTAACACTTGAAAGTATCATGGTGATATAACTTATTTTGTATTTTCCTGGTTGCTGGAAAATAGAGTCTGTGATTAGCATACACAGAATAATATAAAAAGTACTGGTCTTTGGCAAGCTATGAAGTATTTCCACAATGAAAGTGGGCATCGTGTGTGTGTGTGTGTGTGTGTGTGTGTGTGTGTGTGTGTGTGCGTGTGCGTGTGTGTGCCTGTGCATGTGTTTGCTTATAGTATTAGGAATTGAACTCAGAGTTTCAAATATGTTAAGCAAGCACTGCATCCCTGAGCTATCTCTCCAGCCCAGTATATTCTGTCTTCTATATACACATTTTAATATTTTTCATTAATTTTGAAAAAGGCATCAATATTGACTTCCTCCATTCCCTTTCTCCTCTTTTGAAATATAGCTGTGTGTTGTACCTTCTTATTTTATCCCATTTCTCAGTCTTTCTTGCACATTTTTGATATACTGTCATATTTGTGTTAGGTCCTGGGTGACATTATTATATCTATTTCCCAGTCATCGAGCTCTTGCAAATGGGCCATTTAATGCGTTCATAGAGGCTTTAATGTCAGTGACTGTAGTTTGTATTCTACAAGTTCCATTAAAATAACCCAAAGTTTAAGTTTGTGGCAGAAGGACTTTATAGTGTTTATAACTTGCTAAATATATGAGAAGCAGGAATTTGCATGTGTGTGTGTGTGTGTGTGTGTGTGTGTGTATGTGCATAAAAGCCTATATTGTTTTCTTCCCAAGCCTCCTGCTATATGTAAACTTGGGAATAAACAAAATGTCACAGATAGGCACTTAAATAAAGAGCAAACAGTTGAATATTCTTAAATAGTTTTCAGAATTGTTTCAAATAATTAAATCCAATTCTGTCTCACTGTGCTTTCATGAGGTAACATGTATTTCCATTTTCTATCGAATAAGACTGAGACCAACAGGCCTGCCTAGGGCCACCAGGTTAGTAAGAACTCAACTGAACCCTGTGCGTTGTTGATTTCATGGTATTCATAGAGTAACTTTTATGACATGGTGGAGTGGAGAGCTGATAATTGAGAAAAGTTGTGCTTTATTATATAGAAATAGACCTTGGTTTTTTTTTTTTTTTTTTGAAAAGCTAATTAGGTTTAACTCCAGACTCAGTGTTTCCTGGGCAAATGACATTGGGGTTTTCAAAATAGTTTCTTTCCTATCACTGTTCCTCCCGTTCACCTATTTCCTTAATGTCCTTCCCTCTTTTCCCATATTTAAGACCTCGAGTTTTGCAAAGCAACTCGGAAGCTGTAGCTTGTCACACCTGAAGATCTGATTCCTACTTCTGTTTAAATACTCTGACAAGGAAATTTGGTATCACACAGCAGTTCTCACTGAGGAGTCTGCTGCTGCATACTACTTGGTTAAGGAAGTAGATTTGTAAATTCTCTTATCAGAATGCTAATCAAATAGTCTAGTTCATCTCTGTGTCCTTTATAGCAGGCAGGCACCAGAGTTCTCTAGAGAAGCAGAACTCTCTCCTCTTCCTCTTCCTCTTCCTCTTCCTCTTCCTCTTCCTCTTCCTCCTCCTCTTCCTCNCCCTCCCTCCCTCCTTCCCTCTCCCCCCATCTCTTCTCCCCCTCCCCACTCCAGGGTTGACCTGGAACTCACTATGTAGCTCATGCTGGCTTCAAACTCCCTTCCGACTCTGTTTCTTTCTTCAGTTCTGGCCCTGCTGGTGTGAGCCACAGTACTGGCCTCACTGGTTTGCTGTGGCTGTCTTGTAGCCCAGCTTCTTTTTGTACATAGACTCTGATGTGTTTACTTAATGCCATTCCCATTGGAACCCCCACAGTGAAACAAGCTCCATTACTGTAGTTTCTGTTCTTCATATGACAAGGAGACTCACAAAGGTGGCGTTAGTGGTTCAAGTTCATAAAAATGACTGCAGATGAAAAGTAGAGTCACCCAGGTCGAAGCTACTGTTTTCCCATTGTGCCGTGATGGTCCTTCATCTTTCTGTGATACCAATATCCGTGGATCACATGATGGAACTCCATACAGATTTAAGGAGAAACTAAAACCTTTGACATATGAACCCTTTAGAAATGAGGGTTTAAGATGGGAATCGTGGTACAGGACTTTAATTCTAGCATCTGAGAAGTAGATGCTTTCTGATCTCTATGGATTTGAGGCCAGCCTAGTCTACAAAGTGAGTTCCAGACAAGCAAAAGCTACATAGAGAGACTATCTAAAAGAGAGAGAAAGAAGAAACAAAGAAAGAAACAAAGAAAGAAGCGAGGGTTTAAGCACTAGGTATAGGTGGGTTTGAAAAAGTACAAGGAGCTTCTTCTTCGGGAAAACACCAAATGGCGGATGACACTGGTGCAGCGGGAGGGTCCGGAGGACCCAGGGGCCCAGGATTAGGAGGCCACGGCGGCGGCTTCCGTGGAGGATTCACAGTGGGCTTAGGGGCCACGGTCGTGGTCGAGGCCGTGGCCGTGGTCGAGGCCGCGGGGCTCGAGGAGGTAAAGCTGAAGACAAGGAGTGGATCCCTGTTACCAAGCTGGGCCGCCTGGGTAAGGACATGAAGATCAAGTCCTTGGAGGAGATCTATCTGTTCTCCCTGCCCATTAAGGAATCTGAGATCATTGACTTCTTCCTGGGTGCATCCTAAAGGATGAGGTTCTGAAGATCATGCCGGTGCAGAAACAGACTCGGGCTGGCCAGCCGACCAGGTTCAAGGCATTCGTCGCCATTGGGGACTACAANGGTCACGTTGGTCTTGGTGTTAAGTGCTCCAAGGAGGTTGCTACTGCCATCCGAGGGGCCATCATCTTGGCCAAGCTTTCCATCGTCCCTGTGCGGAGAGGCTATTGGGGGAANAAGATTGGCAAGCCCCACACTGTTCCATGCAAGGTGACAGGCCGATGTGGCTCTGTGCTGGTGCGGCTCATCCCTGCCCCCAGGGGCACTGGCATTGTCTCTGCTCCTGTGCCCNAGAAGCTCCTGATGATGGCCGGTATAGATGATTGCTACACTTCAGCCAGAGGCTGCACTGCCACCCTGGGCAACTTTGCCAAGGCCACCTTTGATGCCATCTCCAAGACTTACAGCTACCTGACCCCCGACCTCTGGAAAGAGACTGTCTTCACCTAGTCTCCTTATCAGGAATTCACTGATCATCTTGTGAAAACCCACACCAGAGTCTCTGTTCAGAGGACCCAGGCTCCAGCTGTGGCTACCACATAAGGGTTTTTATACAAGAAAAATAAATGGATTAAGTCTGCTAAAAAAAAAAAAAGAAAGAAAGAAAGAAAGAAAGAAAAAGTCCAAGGAGATCATAGCATCTCAAAGTATGGTATTCTCCAGCACACTGTCACTTTTTAAAAGTGCAGCGATAACTTTTATTTTCATTTGAACTTTATTTGGAAAGGAATCCATGGTTCTAGTATCCAAAAGATCTCTCTTTTAGGAGGCATTATCCTAAGTTTGAGATCTCTGAATGTCTTACAGTTAAATTTAACAACACAGATAAACTGGAAGTCCAGATGACATTGCTAGAGGTCACCAAGGGAGATACCTTCATGGTTAAGGGAGGTCTATATAAAACAAGGCTTCAGTAGGATCAAAGGAAAGGATGTTTTGTCTTGTGATCACACCACCATCCTGTAGAATCTGGAAATGCCCAAGAAGTCACTCAATCCTTTTTCTGTTGGTTCTTGACAGCCAGGGACATACACATCCTAACAGCCCCCATAACTGAGCTTTGAGTTTTACTGTATTTACACCCAGTGTCTACTGTTAAAACATGTGTACACATATTATCTGATTTAAACATGCTGGCATGACTGTTGGGTTGTGACACGTCTGGTTTTCACAGCTGTAGAGTTGATTTGAGAAGTCTCTGGCTCTACACATTTTTGGTTTTGTCTGGAGCTCTGCTTTGGGAAGCAGTGAAGCACATCCCCCAAGCAATGAGGCAGAACTGTGGACTGCTGGGAAGCTGGAGCTCACAAACTGCCTGAGGTCCAGCAGGCACCAGCTTTGCTTTTCTGACAAAAGCTTTTAGATAGTTGTGAAGCCAATAGATTTTCTTTTTATTTTGTTCCTTGACAATTTTCATACTTGTATATAATACATGATTGATGTTTACCCTCAACCTCCTCCTCCTCCTCCTATCTCCCTCCCTTCCTCCTCCCCACAGGTTCCTTTCCTATATTCCTGCCTTTATTGAAACATTATTTTTCTTTAAAAGGAATGTTCTTATGTTATATTCTGATCAAGGTTACCCCTCATGCACCTCCTCCCAGATTCTCCCACCTTCTTATCCATCTGAAGCCATGTCTCCTCTACCTCTTTAGAAAGCAAATAGGCAGTTTAAAAAACCAGCAAAAAGTAGAAGGAATGCACACACACACACACACACACACACACACACACACACACACACACACCACAAACTCAGAAACCATAGTATTCAAGCAAAAGAATGGTAAGATTAAAAGAAAATGCCCAGACAAAGCAATTCGAAAAACAAAACAAAACCAACCCCCCAGAAACAATAGCCTACAAACAAAACAAACAAAACAAAACAAAAAAACTGTTGACTTTGTTTTGTGTTTGCCATTTAGTGCTAGGCTTGGGACCTATTCTTCTTCTTCTTCTTCTTCTTTTTTTAATGTATTCATTCATCATTTTATTTGTTTACATTTCAAATGTTATCCCCCTTCCCAGTTTCCCCTCCATGAACCCCCCCCCCTGATTCCCCTCCCCTTTGCCTCTAAGAGGGTGTTCCCCTCCACCTAACCATGCCAGCCTCACTCCTCTAGTATCCCCTTCTCTGGGGCATCAAGCTTCCACAGGAGCAAGCGCCTCCCCTCCCACTGGTGATGGGGCCTACTTTTAAGTATGGCTCACATACCTTTCTTTTTCCTCTGTGTCTAATGCACATGTTCCAGTCTGTCCCTTATCTCTCCATAACTATTCTATTTCCCTTTCCTTGGGAGGTCCTCCCTCCCCACTAGTCCTTTACTCTATACTTAATTTCTCTGGTTATTCAGATTGTATGATGTCTATAGGAAGCTTAAAGCTAACATCCACATACAAGTTACTATATACCCTAATTTGTTTTCTGAGGTCTGGGTTACCTTACTCAGAATGATCTTTTTTTCTAATTCCATCAATTTACCTGCAATTTTCATTTTCTCTTAACAGCTGAATAATATTCCATTATGCAAATGTGGCACATTATCCATTCATCTGTTGACGAGCATGTAGGCTGTTTCTAGTTCCTGGTTATGGTGAGTAGAGTATCAGTGAACATGAATGAGCAAACGTCTCTGTAGTCCGATGTGGAGTCCTTTGGCCATGCCTAAGAATGCTATAGCTAGATTTGAAGTCAATCTGTTCCCAGCTTTCTGAGGAATCGCCACACTGCTTTCCCGAGTGGCTGTGCAAGTTTGTGCCCGCATAGCAATGGGTAAGTGTTCTCCTTTATCCAGATGTCAGCAGTGTGAGTTGTCATATGTTTGATTCAACTTTGCCATTTTGACTGATGTAAGATGAAATTTCAAAGTAATTTTGATTGGCATTTCCCTGCTGTCTAAGGATGTTGTGCATTTCTTTTGGCTTTTCTCAGCCAATTGTGTTTCCTCTTTGGAGAACACTCTGTTGAGATAAGGTTCCCATTTTTAATTGGGTTATTTGTTTTCTTGGTGTACAATTGTTTTAGTTCCTTGTATGCTTTAGATATTAACCTTCTTTTGGATGAGTGACAGGCAAAGATCTTTTCCAGTTCTGTAGCCTGCTTCTTTATCTGATGGTGTCCTTTGCTATACAGAAGCTTTTCAGTTTATGAGGTCCCCTTTATAATTACCAACATTTTTTTATGTACTAGTAAAATATAGTGACCATACAAAACATTTCTCATCTGTTCCCTGGAAAGGGTTATTGTTATTTGTCTTCTTTTATTGTTGATGTATTTTTCATCTTTTCTTTACTAATTTCAAGTGACATTTATGTTGACTGCAAAATATCTAATACAAAGTATATATCATGGGAAGTCATAATTCTTTGTAATTCATTAATAGGGATTTATAGCTTGGTTTATATCCCTCTACTTTTAGTTTTACTATGCATTTACAATCACTCATATGCACACATATAATTTTAAGTAATGCATTGTTGCCCTGATAATTTAGGTGCATTGTTCTGATAGCCTTCTGGGCTCAATGCAAAATGGAGGACTCCCTTCACTAGCAAAACTTATCCTTCTTTGACATTGTCTGAGTTCAAAAACTCCCACATGCCTCTACCTGCAGAATGCCATGTAGCCTTGGTTAAGATTACAGGTTCAACTTTCTTTCTTCTGAGATTCCTGGAATGCCTCTTTGCTAATGAGGCATCTTGGTACCTTAAGCCTTCAGCCAATGACATTTGCTCATCCTGGATATTCTGACCCCCACTCCCCAAACTATATAAACCTTATCACCTCATGTAAACTTGA
The DNA here is from genome assembly GCF_900095145.1 of Mus pahari. Classification (NCBI taxonomy): domain Eukaryota; kingdom Metazoa; phylum Chordata; class Mammalia; order Rodentia; family Muridae; genus Mus; species Mus pahari. Next base: position 34,719,695 of record NC_034602.1, on the reverse strand, counting down.
TCTGCCTCCTGCAGCTGGTCCAGGTGTCGTCATTTCCACATGCTCTCACAGGGCTTCTGAACCCTGTCTGTCATCTCTGTTCCCTTTGCCCTTGTGGAGGGATATTGGTTGATGATCCCTGGGTGCAAGCAGGGTTACAGTGAATACATATTGATACAAATATTAGTATAAATCTTGAATCATCCAAAAGTACACATGTCCACACGACTGCGGATCAGCTCAAGAAAGGACATTCCTCCTACAACAAAACGTTCTTTTCTAGAGGCAATGGTTGTTTTGACTTCTAATGACAGCAGACTTTTAAACCTTGCATGAAAATAATCATAGAAGTTGTTCTCATTTGTATCCAAATTCTTTTATTCAATATTATATTAAATAAGTGGCTAAAGGGGTAAGAATTAAGTGATGTGAGCTGCATGTCCCTAAATGGGATGGCTCTATCACTCCCCGCTAGGCTCAGGGAGCATCACTGAAGAGGTCGTGGGAAGAGCCAGAGGATGGGGAGACAGAGAACAAAAAGATAACTTCTTAGATAACATGACATAGCCATTGTACTACTCATGAACTCACAGCAGCCATGGTTATCAGCACAAGACATGTACAAGATTCAAGGTTATTGAGGGAAAGGGTGTCATCTTCCTTAATAGTATAACCACTGACTTTTCTCGCTCCAGCAAATATCCTCTTACCCACACTCAGGCAAGAACCCCTTATTAAACTCAGTGTCATACTAAGAAGACCTGAAAGTTGGAGGAGGACCTACTAGGAAGGAAGTTTCCAGCAAGGGGGAAAGGGGAAGGAAAGGAGTAGGGGGGTAGAAAGATCTGTGCGGTGGTTTGAATGAAAATGGCCTCCATGGATGGGCCTGTAGGGAATATCATTATGGGAGGTGTGGCCTCCATGGAGAAAGTATGTCGCTGGGTGTGACCTTTGAAGATTCAAATGCTCAAGCCAGGCTTAGTAGTGTCTGTCTTTCTGCTGCCTGGGGATCTGGGTGGAGAATGTTAAGCTACTTCTCTAGCACCATGCTTGTCTGTGTGCCTCCTGCTATAATGAAAATGGATTAAACGTCTGAACTGTAAGCAAACCCCAACTAAATGCTTTCCTTTGTTAGAGTTGCGGTCATTGTGTCTCTTCATAACAATATAAAACCTAAATAAGGCACTTGGTATATAAGTGTATGAAGCTGTCCAACAATAAACACTTTGTGATTCTTTCATCTTATAGCAAATGGCAATCCATTAATCTCCATTGCTGCAAAATATTCTGTTGTATGATTATGTCATATCTCAATAATTGATAGATATTTGGACTAGTTCCAGTTTGGAGTATTAAGGATAACACTTCTATGGATAACATTCTTTTGCATGACATTGAAGAGATTTTCATTGAGTAGCTTACTAAAAAAATGACTTTTTAAATCAAGAAAATACATTATTTATCATGATTCTAAAAGCTGAGAAGTACACAGTGCTGGGAGATCACTGTGTGATCATGGCTGGGCTTCCTCATTCTTTTCCTGTGTTCTCCTATGACAGAGGGGCAACAGGACACCTTCGGTCTCATCTATATAGGCCCTAATTCCACTCATAAGAATTCTGTACTCATGATATGTCATCTTCTAAAGGTCCGACTTACCATATTCCACACAGGGATTAGATTACAAAATTTGAATTTGATGCTAGCGGTAGAGAAGGTCACACTATAATCATTGAGTGAGAATCTGGAAATAACACTGGTAAATAATACAATTAAGCCCTACAGAGAAATTTATAGCCTTAACAATAAAGGGCCAGTTAGATTTTTTTCTCCTTTAGGATGGAATAGCAGAGATTCAAAAACAAGTCCTGGACAACAGCATTTGGGAGTGAGGAGGTCAGGATAGCAGAAAGAGCATTACTGAGGTGAAGAGGGATTACAGTGTGGAAAAGGGATGCTCCCCCCCTTCCATGCAGGCGCTCAGCTGGCACACATGCCCATCGTCAGCCGTTCCTGCCTGTCCCACTTGTAATTCCTTCTCAATGAAAAAGCCCAGGAGAAACAAGTGGAAGTGGTGGTAATAAAGCTGATAGAATGCTTTCAATGAGAATCTTAGTAACTTAAGTGAACATCTTCCCATTCTAGCCTTGACCTCAGTACTTGGTTAATATAGGTTTGTTGACTTCTTTTCCTTGGTCTTCCAGAGTTTCAAGGTACTTTACTTTCTGAAGTAAAGATTTCTCTATTAAGATTTACTAAACTTAATTTGCTTTGTGTTTTGTCTTCACAAATAAATGTCTCCATAGCAGCAAGTCAGTATCCATTATCATGAGACATGCTTTCAAAGAAATTTGACGCTCCTTCATGAATTATTTGCTTTCCAAGTAATTAATTTGCCAACTGTAAGTAAAGTTCACAGCTCTCTATTAAAATTTGAACCACTCTGTTATGTAAACTCAATTAAATGGTGAAACCTCACGACTTTCATGGCAGTCATCAAAAACTACAGCGTTCACATGGTGCCCGGACCAAGCCTGTAGGGGGAGGATTGAGTTGACTGTCTGTCCTGTACAGTTTCTTGTGTCCAACATGTGCCAACAGTGCCATACTTACAGCAATGAGAGTCATCTCTACTTTCCCTTCATAAATGTGTTCAAGATGGTTTCAATGTCCTCTATGGACGACTCTATCTTGCTGATGCTCAATTCACAGATGTACTTCTACACTTCTGTGGTGAAACTAATGAACTGTCTCTTTGTAGCATTGGGTTTTAAAATACCCTGGTCAATGTACCAGTCTGCAACAATAGTTACAGAGCTTAAAACCTTTTTTTATTTTTTATTTTTTTTAAAGGAGTCTGCTACAAATTTTAAAGTTTTGATAAGCTTTTTACTTTCCAAATTCTTGAGAATTTTGTTGGTTTCTGTTACTTTTGCATCAAATTTCTCTGTTTCATATTCCTTTATTTCCTGCATTCTCCACAATTTGATAGACTAGTTTTTCCTGTTATTAGACCCCTTCATTTTGTTAGCATTCTGAGAATCCTTCATTCTATCTAGGGGCCTTTATCACTTTTTAAAAATTTATTCTTTAATTTTTTTTTTTTACAGTCCAGGCTTTATCCCCCTCCCAGTCCACCCTCCTACTATTCTACATCTCACACCTCCTCCCCCAGCCCCCATCTCCAAGAGGTTACCCCACCCCCATCCCACCAGACTTTCCCACTCCCTGCCCCCTAAGTCTCTCAAGGGTTAGGTGTGTCTTCTCTGACTGAGTCCAGACCCAGCAGTCCTCTGCTGTGTATGTCTTGGGGGCCTCATATCAGCTGGTGTATGCTGCCTGGTTGGTGGTTTAGTGTCTGAGTGTTCTTGAGGGTCCAGGTTACTTGAGACTGCTGGTCTTCCTATAGAGTCGCCCTCCTCCTCAGCTTCTTCCGGCTTTTTCCTAATTCAACCACAGGGGTCAGCAGCTTCTGTCCATTGATTGGGTGTAAATATCTGCATCTGACTTTTTCAGCTGCTTGTTGGATTTTTCGGAGGGCAGTAATGATAGGCCCCTGTTTGTTAGTACACCCAAGTATCAGTAATAGTATTAGGCCTTGGGGCCTCTCCCTGAGCTGGATCCTACTTTGGGCCTGCCACTGAACCTCCTTTTCCTCTGGCCCTTCTCCAGTTTTGTTCCCGCAGTTCCTTCAGATAGGAACAATTCTGGGTCAGAGTTTTTTTGACTGTGGGATGGCAACTCCACCCTTCTCTTGATGCCCTGTCTTTCTACTGGAGGTGGGCTCTACAAGTTCCCTTTCCCCACTGTAGGGCATTTCATCTAAGGTCTCTCCCTTTGAGTCCTGAGAGTCTCCCACCTCCCAGATCTCTGGTACATTCTAGAGGCCCCCACCCCCACCCCATCTCCTGGGGTTGCCTTGCTGCTGGCACTGTATCACTCTTTCTTTCTTTTTTTTTTTT
>NC_034602.1:34695998-34705356 GCF_900095145.1 Mus pahari | reverse complement strand
TCTCTCTCTCTCTCTCTCTCTCTCTCTCTCTCTCTCTCTCTCTCTCTCTCTCATAACCACAAAGATAAGAACCAAAGATCACCTTTAATCCCAGCACTCGGGAGGCAGAGGCAGGCGAATTTCTGAGTTAGAGGCCAGTCTGGTCTACAAAGTGTGTTCTAGGACAGCCAGGGCTATATAGAGAAACCCTGTCTCAAAAAACAAACAAACAAGCAAACAAACAAAACAATAAAACCAAAGATCAGAACAAATGAAAACCAATGACAAAAAAATAAGACAAAGTGCACACACACACACACACACACACACACACACACACACTGGAGTCTGTTTTATGTCAGATAGCTACCTGTGGACATGGGGTATGCCATGAAGTGTGTTTGATACACTCAGTGACACTTGGAGAAAAGTTTCAGTCTTCTAGCATAAATCCATTGCAGATAGTTTTCTGGTTAAGGTTGGGACTTTGTGTCCACTTCCTATTCTCAGTGCTGGGATTTTTGTCTAGTTTGAATCTCTATTGGTCTTGTGGGTGATGCCACAGTCTCTCTGAGTTCATATGTATATCAGCCCATTCTAAGAGTCATCTTTTATCTCTGGCTCTTATAACCATTCTGCCTCCTCTTCTGCATTGATGCCTGAGGCTCAGGGGAGCAGGTTTGATAAAGACATCCTATTTAGGGTTAAGTGAGCCAAGATATTTCACTTTCTGCATATTACCCAATTGTGCTCTCAGTGTTAATTACTTTCTACAGCAAGAACTAGCTTCTCTGATAAGAGTTGAGTTGTGCACTGATCTATGGGAATAGTAGTATGCCATTTGGTGTCATTTTATTACTATGTTTTCTTAACAGAATAACAGTAGTAGGTTTTCTTTTAAGGCCCAGGATCTCTCTAGTCTCAGATTCTTGGCTCTACGACCAATATCAGGCATGGCTCCCATCAGATAGAGTGGACATTAAATCCTGTGTGTGTGTGTGTGTGTGTGTGTGTGTGTGTGTGTGTGTGTGTGTGAAGGATGCTACCTCCCATAACAGTTGTGAAACTACTGCATCATTATATCTTGTAGGCAAGTTGCTATTGTAGGACCCAGAGTTTGTACCTGGGTGAAACTGTTGGTTATTTTTCTCCTCTGGGAGACATTTCAGCTTCAAGTCGGAACAATAACCATTAGATTGTTAAGAATATAACAAAGAGAGCCCAGCATAATGGCACTCCCTTAGTCAAAGTCATGTGGGACTCAAAGGCAGATGGATCTCTGTGAGGTTAAGGTCAGTCTGATTTATTACAGTGAGTTTCAGGCAAACCAAGGGTTACATAGTGAGGTCTTGTCTAAAGAAAAAAAAAAAGACTATAGCAGGATGTTTTCTGAAATTATTTTACCTTCATTAGTGATGAGTAATAATAAATGAATGATTCTATCTATGAGTTGTTTTAATATTTTAACCTATCTGAAAATTTTTGTTGATCTATTAGTGTTTCTTTTTGTACTAGCTTCTTGTGATCGCTATGGCAGATCACCATAAACTTGCTAGTTGAAACTAACACATTTGTGTGAAGTTGTGGGGACAGAGGGAACTTAAGGTGTGCGGAATATGTTCCCTCTGAAAGATCCAGAAGGGAATTTGTTCTCTATCCTTGCCAGTTTCTCCTGGCCACCAGCATTCCTTGGTTTGTGGCTCCATCACTGCCATCTCTGTTTTCATGGTTATATTGCTCTCTCTCTCTCTCTCTCTCTCTCTCTCTCTCTCTCTCTCTCTCTCGTCTGAGCCAACTCAGATTCCATTTCTTCCTTATTAGGATATATGTGAATGAATTGAAATCTTACTAGATAGTCTTCTTCTCACTAGATCTGTAATCACATCTGGAAATTACATAGGCTACTATTTGCTAAGGAGACCTTGATATCTGTATGTGATGTTGTCTACTGCACTCTTCCTTCAGAGTAAGTCCCATAGGTTTGTTCTCTTCTATGTCCTCAATGCTCAGAAGTGTTGTGAAGAAAGCAATGGTCACTGATACTTGAAAGATTAAGCATTACTGAGTCACCTTAAACATCTTTAGTGTGGGGAGATTTGGTTTGATTTGAGAAGTCATGCATGGAAGAGCAATGGCATTAGGATGTAGTTAGTTGGAATTTGCAGTGATAAACTATGAGAGATTATTCTAAGGACTAGATGTTACCCATCTATAGTTTAGGTGTTTCACGAATAAACACAGCCTTTGAATGGTACTAAAATAGTTTGCATAATCCCGAAAAGCTATGTTAAAGTTAGTGGTGTACTTGCAACGATCCCTGACTTCATAACATGCCTGGGATTCTTCTCACAACTTTTTGTTTACTCTTTGAAGGGGTCTGGTACCTGATCCTCTTATGAGTACTGTACCTGAGAATCCAATGGCATTTTTGTATTTTGTGGATTACATCTATTTCCCTTTAGATTGCTTCTTGGAAGTGTTCAAGTCTTATACACAAGATCTTTCCCCTTTTTACTTTACAAAAAATGGCTTTAAAAATTTAAACTCTCATTTAAATGCACTTGTCACAGATATTTAAAATACTGTTGTAACACACAACTGGTTTCATTTTATATAGCGAGGCATCGTTCTATGGAACTTCATAAGTTTTCCTCCAGCAAACTACACTTGAGAATCTGAAGGTACAACAGGCAAAGGAGGCCCCGATCATACTCTGGAAGGTTGTTTTAACAACATGGGAACCCCAGGGTTCCTAGGCCACTCCGAGGCTTGCAAAGGTAAAGACTATGTGGCCAGTAGGATGGTTCACTCAGTTCTTACTAGTGAAATTAGAGTCTGGATCTTTAGAACACGAAGAGTTAGAGGGTAAAAGAGGAGCCGGCACCAGAGCCCCAGGACACTCCAAAGCTTCAACAACGTCTCCCCCTCCGCTGAGGCCTTAGCAGTTTCCAGCTGCTCCACTAGCACACCATCCTCCTGGTGGGTGCTCACCTTCACCGACAGCACGCGCAGCCCGAAGCGTCCCCCGCTGCCCAGAGACAGACCCCGCCCCCGTGCCTCTTCCAGGCTTCCATGGCAACAACAACAAAAAAAAAACCTCACCATATCTCCGCCCTCTTGGACTAAAACACTCATGTGAGTTATGTTCTCAGACCTCATGAAAACAAGAAAGAAGGACAGGGCACCCTAGAGCTATTCTTCTCTAATGTGGTTTCACTTCACTCTAAAGAAACACTTGCTTGTGTCTCCTAGCCAGGGCTCCCCGGGAGCAAAGCGGGACGCCCGGTCCTCATCTACGTACTCCCCCATTGCAGTGTGATGGTTGGAGCGGGGGCGGGGCGTCTTTTGAGTGACGCCGAGGGCGGGGCTTGCCAGGGGGCGGAGCCCTGCTGGGAGGGAGGGGAGGAGGGCAAGATGGCGGCCGGTGAGTGATTCTCCCTGGCTTCCCTCAGGGCCGAGGAGACGCCGGGGCGGGGGACCCGCTCGTGCAGCCCGCCGGCCTCCTCACCCCCGCCCCCGGAGGCCTCCTCTTTCCCGTCCTTCACCTCGGGGGCGGGCCAGCATCCTCGGACACCATGTCAGACTCTGAGGAGGAGAGCCAGGACCGGCAACTGAAAATCGTCGTGCTGGGGGACGGCACCTCCGGGAAGGTCAGTCCTCCGGCGGGCCCGGCTCCCTGGGCTGCAGAAAGCGTGGTTCGGGTCGGGCGTGCCGGGCCCTCGGGGAGCGGAGCGCTGTCCAGCACTGCGTCCTCCCCCAGCCTTGGCCTGGCTCGCTTCAGGCCGCGGCCTGGCTCGCGCCTGCGCCCTGTGCGCGTGCCCGCCGCCCGCGGGTCCCCGCCAGCTCCTGGAGTGGGGGCCACCACCCGGATCCACAGGGATGGTGACGATGCACTGGCCGAGGGCACTCCCTACACGCTAGCGGCCTCTTGAGTGTCCTCTCTCACTCTCGTTCCATTCTGAGCACCGGTCCGTGCAAGGGTTCCATTCAATAGGTCTTCATTGAGCTCCCGTGGCGGGCAGGTTGTCGGGGGACACAGGGACTTTTAAAGCCTAGCCTTCTGCGACCGTTGGTTGCAGGGATGAATGGGCGCGCGCAGGAGAGGACCCGCAGGCAGGCAGTTAGTCCCCTGCCTCCTAGGCCCGAGTGCTCGACCCGAAGTTGTGAACCTGACGTGGGATAAACGTGGCCTCAGTGCCTGGTACTCGCTCTAGGGAGAGGGTCCCTAGCGTCTCGGAGGGACTGCGGGTTAAGCTTCCCACTGAAGCGATGTCGTCGTCTTCTCCGGGCCCCCTCACACCTGTCGCAGCACTCTTGGGGAAGGTAGCTAAAGTGCCTCTTCCTCTGCCCCTGCCGGCGTCCAGTCTTCTCCCGCCTCTGGGACTGCGCTGGAGTTGGACCTGGTTTCTGTGGTGACAGCTTTTGCATCATTCCCGGAAGGAAGCTTTGCACACGCTTTCGTGCATTGGTTCTGAAATTTGGGCTCCTAGGGCCGCTACAGACGGTTTCATTCTTCTGCAGAAATTGGAGTCTTCTGTTATTTCATTCCTTGTTTTCCCAGCATACTTGCCTGTAGAGCACTGTCCGGAAGAAAACAGCTTATTGTGATGCTTTTTTTTTTTTTTTTGACCAAAGAACAGAGCTTGGCTGCTTCTGTTTAGGAAGTGCATGAAATATTGTGCACTTAAACGTTTCGAAGAAGCAAATTGTTGTACATCAGCATTATTTCTAAACTTTAATTCAACAAAAGCTAGAATATTTGTATAGGTTTCATTACTTAGATTTTCTTTTGAGCCACACATTGTGGTTTTGTTTCATATATTCATTTGCATTCAGTGAACAACTGAACTTGCTTTCCATTTAAAACCATGACACTTCATAATACTATTATCTAAAAGACCTCCAGATTGCCTATTAAGTCTACTATTATTTTTATATTTAAAATTTAAATATATCTCATCAAGTATTTAAAATATTTGATATATTTTCTTTAAAGTTTTACTCATCTGCTAATATTTAATACATGCTGAAATTTAGTAATAGCTTTCTACATATATTTAAAATGTAGACAGTCATACATTATTTTGCCTTTGTTGACAGTTTAGTGTAATTAGTTTTCACCTCTGTTAAAAGTTCTGTCCAGTGCTGAACAATGTATAGTTTTTTCTCTTCTGTATGGTTGAGTTAGGGTTGTCATTCTGCATTAAAGAATGAGTGATCTTTTTATAGTACCCTGACTCAACCTTTATCTTCTTAAGTAATATATTTAAAATGTCATAACATCTCCTTCTCTATACCTTCAGAGATGAGCCTCTGAACCTCGACGGCATTCCATTCTTACCACAGCAAGCTTTGGTTTCTGTGTTCAGCCCTCAGATTACTGAGAGCTCCATTCTCTGTCTGCTGCTTTTACTGCCTTTGGTGAAACTCAGACTCACTTTCATTCTTATTTGCATCCTCATTTAATTCTTTGCCATTTTTGTAGTAGTAGAGCTCTCAGCATTTTGTCCCCACAGGCAGAAGCAATAAAGAATAGCACTGGGAAGACCAGTAGCAGTTTATGGATAAGATGCTTCGTTTATCCCTCTAGAGCCATGTGTTTTTATGTCTTTTCTTTCTGTTTCAGATTTTCAATTTAATTACACATTTTCTTAAGATGTTTTTGAAGCAAAATATTCTTTTTGTTATCATAATAAATACAATGATACCTCTTTGGTATCATCTCAGTGTATAGATTGGAGAAAGAGTGTCCCCCAAACCAACACAGACACCCTGTATATACACATATCAGCAAGCAAATAGAAATATTTTGGATATGGTAGCTGGATGTTTACTCTAAGAAGGCCATTTAAACAGAAACTTGTGAGAAATTATTGAATATGAAAAATGACACTAAGGATAAAGAACTGAAGAGGAAGTGCCTCCCACAGATGCTGTTGATTCTCTCATTTTCATAGCAAAACGTCAGTGATTTAAGAACCTAGATTACTACTCTATGTGGCGAAGGACCTGGACACTGGGCAGTTCATTTCTTTGAACTTGGAAGTCCTGTGATTTTGAGGCTTTGTGTTTGCCTCAGACTTTTGAGGGCAGGGCTTTAAAAATCTGGAAATCTTGCTTTCAAGGAAAGAACTTTATTCAGAATCTTTCAAAATATATAATTGTTTTTAGTAAAATGAAGTATTTATTAGGTTTCATTATTGCATTTTCCAAATAAAAGTTGTCTTGTTTTTCTTTCATGGCTTTGTGCTCTCCCACTCACACTTGTATCCATTTCTGAATATTACTGAATATAAAAGCAATATAAGAGAAAATTTAAGAGAATCTTAAATGAAAGAGAAAAATACCCCAACTAACAATAGGCTGTACATGTGCCTCATTTTCTTGACTTTTAAATATTTCAACCATTCATATGTGAGCCATTTGGAATACTTGCGGACCTGTAGGTAGCGGTGTTTTCTCTGCCCCACTGAGCCTCCGTGCAGATGCTTTGGGGCTTTCTTTTTGCCAGACTCAGTGGAATAATTAAAGCTGACGGAAACCCAGAAGACCTCTTCTGTTCTGATTTCCCATTTTGCTGTTAGGAGCTTCAGTGATCTAATTCATGCAGTGAGTTTATTTCTAAGTGTTTGCCTGAACATCTTTCATATGGGAGTGCTCAATGAGTACTTGATGCAAAAATCTTAGACATTTATTATATTATTGGAATGTTAAAGTTTAGAGTTAGAGTGCGCAAATTGTCCTTTATGGGAAAGTACGGTCCTTGTGTAAAAGAAATGTAACTCACCTTGCTAAAAGGACTTGAATTATGGCCAAGAGTTCCTTAAAACTTTTGTTCTAATATCATAATTAACTATCCTAGTTTTTTTTTTAAACTGACTTTTAAAATAAAACAGAATTAAAAGAAAAGACAGCAACACTCCTTTCTCTACCTTTGGATGGACTTTCAAGTAACAGCAGTGCATTTGAAATTCTTTATTCTGAATTTAGAATCATTTCAGTTGTTACTAGGAATATCTTTTGCTCTGATAGAAAATGACTTTCTAAAGGAAAGCCCTGGAGTCCTTTAGTGAAATTTAGAGCTTTTTTTTTTTTTTTTTTTTAAAACATGCATGGATATTTTGTTTATAATATCTTGTGACTTGTTAGCACTGTCTTCAGATAAATAATAGTTATTTTGCCTGTTTCTTTCTAATCTTAGAATTCTAGCCCTTTTATTTAAATGGTACACATTATCATGATAATTCTGTATAATTATTTTTGATGTCTTATGTATAGAGAAAAATGAACACAATGTTTTTTGTAGAAACCCCCCCCCCCCCAATTCTACAGGTAGCTTTCTCTTCCTTAATCAGTATTTCTTATTTTTAGCTAATAGTACAGCTATCCTCAGAGCATGTAACCTTAGAAGGAAACATAACAGTTCTTTGAAAAATTTGTTAAAGCAATATGTAAAATTGAGATCTTAATTATATTGTTGCTTTAGTTCCCATTTACAATTCTCAGAGAAAGAGCTTGAGTCAGAATACCTAATGAACTCTGATTAGATTAGGCTGCTGTTTCCACTGCTGGTTATTTATTGCAAGTGCAGTCAGTATTCCTGGGGAGGGTGAGTCTCCACCCTTGTGACTGATTAGAGCTGCTAAAGGTTGTTTGTTGGATTTATTAAAGTATACATGTTAGGATTATTTAATAAGTTTAGAGGTATTCTTATGTTTACATTTTTTAAACAAAGAAATTAATTTTGCTGTTCTTTGCACCCATTTTTTTTTTTTTTTTTTTTTTTTTTTTAAGACCTCCTTAGCTACGTGTTTTGCTCAAGAGACATTTGGGAAACAATACAAGCAGACAATAGGACTGGATTTCTTTTTGAGAAGAATTACCTTACCAGGTGAGAGACTATAAAACCTATGAGATTGTGTAAGTCTCACTCACAGGACAGCCTTACTAGGTAAGAGACTATAGAACCTTACCTGTGTGAGGTTACATAAGTCTCACAGGAATGTTACACGAAATTATCTATCATTAGCAACTAGTATGAGAGTATATTGTCCACTGGGGTAAGAAAAATGTTTATAAATTTCCCTGTTCTATTGCTGTTACTAGCAACTCTGCACTTTTCTTTTTTGAGAATAAACAATAGTTGCTTATAAAATTCCAGAAAGCTTTAAAAAATTAAATGCTATACATTTGTTGACTGCTATTGTATTAATGAAATGTAAAAATATTGGAAAGGATTTGAAAATATTATTTTGCATAGCTTCTGTTCAGTTTTTTGCTTGGAAGTTGGAACAGAAGTATAATGTAGCTATGGAACTTCTGTGCTCTAATATGTGAATGCTGTTTTATGCAAGGCAGCATGAAATTGCTGGCATTTAATAGACCACTAAAATTTAGGGTCCCTAGGCACTCATAAAAGTACAGTTTGAGCATTCACGATGTTTCAGTTCACCATGCAAAGAAACTATTTAGATGCCAGTTGCAGCACATTTTGTGGGAAATACAAGGATATAATAACACCAAGAGAGTGGTTTATGTTTCAGGTTAGTTTCTGGACAATTGGAGCTTTAAAATGTATCTATTTAATTTCAGTGATTAAATGACATTTCAAATACTTTATTAAAAGTATTATTATCTTGATTGATTTTTCACAAACCATCACTGTCTTTTCTGTGAATTAAGTGGTTGCAATTGTAATACCAGATTCCTATACTGAAATGTGAATAACTTTCAGTATTATTAGGATTAGTTCCCCATCTATTGGTAACTTCCTATAAAAATTATAGAGCAGTTAAGGAAAGCTTTTGGCAATTGTAGATATTGTTTGTATCTCATTACTGCTATCTCCTGTTATATTCTTTGATGGTTTATGATTGGATCTCAACCCAGAATAAGTTAGGTGATACAGTATGAGAAAAAAAAATCTAAATTCTAATTTTTCCACTACTCAATTATTGTTCAGAGGTTTAATGAGAAGCATGTGTGTAGTATGTTCATTATTTCATTTATATTTTACTTTCCTGTATTCAAGATTGAAATATCATTTTACTTGCTCATATGGAACGAGCAGTTGCTAATAGGATAGATATATGCACAGATGCATACTGAAGACATCATTGCTTAAGCCTGACTCAGTGATTCAACTTGTTGGATACAGAGAGCCTAAATAGTGTTTTCTTAGTAGTCCTTTTCCTGGGATGATTAGTTAGTCAAAGCACCAAGTTACCTCTTAGTTTTGTTTAAATTTTCAAAATTTTTAGCTGAGAGGCTGGAATAAAGGAACAAAAATCTACCCAAATATTAATATTATAAACAAAAGGTAGTTTTGGATTATATATATATATATATATATATATATATATATATATATATATATAAT
>NC_034602.1:34687799-34695936 GCF_900095145.1 Mus pahari | reverse complement strand
ATATATATATATATATATATATATATATATATATATATATATATATATAAAATCTCTGAACTGTTGTACAATGAGTTCAAAAATCGTGACTACTTTGTAAAATATTATTGATATTTTTGAAATACAAATTTATAACATGCTTAGATTTAGAAAGATTTTGGGTTAAAAATGGTATTAGGAAATATATGTTTTTAATGAATGTATGTTTTAACTTTCCTAATGAAGTTTGATAAATAGAATTCCAGAAAAAAAGCATATATTTTTAGAAGATAGTTTTAGTTACTTAATGGATTCAAAATTATCACAGGTATTTCAGTTAAAAATTATTTTAGTATATTTTGATTTAATATAAAATTATGATTTTATATAATATTAAATATATCCTCTGCACACTGTGACTCCAGTTTTAAGTCATTGTAATGTCTAAGGTATGATGATTAGTGTTTGTATCATTTGTTAACTAAAACATCACAGGAAAGAGTCTTTGAATTTATACTAATGTAGTAGAGCATGTGAATCTAATATTTGTTATGAATTTAGTCGCATTGTTAGAGTTGTAAACTGCCTGTCTGTTTGTTCACATTTTCTTCATGCATCTTTTCAAGGTCATTACTTTGTGATACTCATCCATTTTAGTGTATTTCACGATCTGGTATGCTGTATAGTCTGGATGCAACCACTGTGCAGATTTTGCTTCTTAAAATAGTGTATCTGTTAGTCAGAGATTCTGCTGATAGAGCTTCTTAAGAGCCTTAGTCAAAATACCTTCAGGAAGCCTGTGGTACAGTCCAGTAAACAGCGCTCGCTCTACTGTGAAAAGGATTTCTGAGTCTTTGGCACAAGAAATGGGGAGTCCTGTGTTTTTGAGTTCCATCGTGACTATGCAGCACTTTAAGGTTAACCGAGGCACCAAGTGTACTTATACAAGGTCACTGTAGAATCGCTCTGGTGGCTTTGACTCATGACAAATGCAACTTACCTGTATTTTATTTTTTAATATAAATGCCACTTCATTTAATCCTTTTCCCTAGTCACATGGCATTTCTTACAGAAGACAGGGGTTTTATAGCAGTTTGCATTTGAGACTAGAATGTTGATAGATTCTTTAATGTTCCTTACTTGTTGGAATTTTGATTTTAGAAAATATTACATTGATTAACTGATCATCTTTTGTATAGTTTATAGCTATATCATATTGAAAATATATTTGAAGCTATTGCATGATATGCTGGCAAAACTAAATAGTTCCTTTACCTAATAATAGGTAAATAAGTTTGAATCATAGTTTTATGTTATTTTTGGTCCTCAGGTACAAAATATCCATTTTATTTTTAGTTTTGTATACTAATAAGTCTAAAATTAAAACGTAGGTGTTAAAGTATTTTTCTAAGAATATGAAATAACTATGATGATAATATTACTCATTGAAGGTAAAAGCCATAGTAATTTTTCTTGCTAGTTTTTTGCAGTTAAAGTTATGTGTTACTAATAATTCTAGGGGAATTCTACTTCTTAGTGACTGGAATCTATATCTTAAGAAAATAAAATGTAAGCAAATAACAAAAAGTATTCAGAAAGATAAAGATTTTAAAATTACTTTCTAACACAGATGTAAATCTTCTAGATGGCAATTGAGTATCTGAGCTGACTGCTTAAGTGACTCTCACCAGAATTTGGAAGCCTACAGTAAAGATAGTTCCTGAAGTTATAGCAGAACTATTTATTTACAATGTGTAATTCAGGAGGCTCTGGATATCAGAATGAAAAAGAAGAAGGAGAGGGAAAAAGCTTCATATTTGGATGCTAGCTTAAGCAGTAGGGGTTATTGGGCCTTGAGGAAATAGGATTAAATACTTAGTAATTATTAATGTGTGGCCTGAAATTTTACTTTGTGTGCATTACTATTGGGGAGCTCTGTCTTTTGCTGTAAGTTGAGGAGTTCAGCTTTGCAAGTGAAATGAAGAGACTGCTGCCTGTTGGCTGCAGGCTTCAGAACCTCATTCATACCTTTCTAGTAACAGTTAGCTTGTCCCCATCTGATTTCAGGTGCCATCAGAAAAGACGAGTTTAGCTTTGGTTTTCATAAAAATTAGAATTTTAAGAAATTGGATTTATGCAGCCTGTTGGCTAATAGTCTGTGATATTTGGGTTTCAAATTAATAGAACTAGAATTTTTTGGTCATTACTCACAGCACTGGAGCTGCATGTATGGCAATGACCACGGCGATAAACTTCAGTAGCTCTCATTAGTGCTAATGGATGTTCCTCCTGGACATCTCTGCCCTGTAGCAGATGGGACAGATCTACATCTAAATAATGGAAATCTTGTAATACAAGTCCACAGGAACGAAGCTGAAGTGTAAAACTTTGGTGATTAATTCACTGCCATGCTTTCTTTTAGAAGTAGAGTTAAATGGTGGAACGGACAGTCTCAGACTTTAGTGTTTTACATTGATTTAAAAATTCATGGTTTTAAAATCTGTTTTATATTTGAAGAGAGTTCATTTTTTTTTATTTTCTAAATTTTTATTTAAAAAAAATTTCAATTTGTGATTCATTCTGAATGTACCAGGACAGACTTTGGAGAAAACAGTATAATTTTATGAGAAAAAAGTTTTGTACATAGTCTTTGACTTTTGTAGTTTAAAATTAGTGGTATTGTTAAGAGAAAAATGTTTATTTATTTAATTTTTGTTCATGTAAATATTTTGTAAAATGCATATGTGAATTCAGAGATTTCCTTTTGGTGTTCTTGGTAGCTTTTATAATGCTTGTATGAGATAGAACATTAGATTATTATGAAGGCTTTGAAGGACACATAATAATTTGTCTTAATCATCATACTTTGTACAGGCATGAATCACAGAGTTTAGAAATACATTTCGCCTGTAATCACTGTTTAGACTCTTAAAAGAGCTCTTTAGCATTTATAGTTTAGAGATTAAATATGAAATCATAATTACTATGCTTACCTTTACATATAACAGCTGACATTCAAATTAGAACTTCATTTCAATAGAAATTATTGGTACATTTTTATAGTGTGTTTAGAACACATGGAGTTTGGAACTGACAGCACAGTTCATAAGTGATTGGGTAGGTTGCTGTATAAAACTTTTATCTTTGTATTGAAAGTATCTTTCTCTATAAACATGTTTTATATTAATTCACTCTTTGAAAATAATCATTTTGTTAAGGCTTAATTGTGTAAATTAATGTATGTGTATTTTTTTTAAATTTTATTTTTGTTTTGTGAGATGGGTCTCACTCACTGTGTAGACCTGTAGAGCTCCAGATCAGGCTGGTCCCCAGCTCACAAAGATTCTCCTGGAATCCTGGGATTAAAGACATGTATCACCATGCCAGGCACTGAATTTTATTTTATATTAAATAAAATAATAAAGATGTTGCTATAGAAATATCAGGTAAAGTTTCCCAGCACAATTTGTTTGACAACAGTGTTTCCAGTTTTAAATATCTGACCATGTAAATGTGCAGAACAAAATACAAATAGATTTCAGTTTATTGTTGTTATTTAGTGCTCTGTGATACTGTTCTTAGCTGTTAGATTGTTAGTCTTTTATATTCCTATTTTATATTATTTTTATATTCTAGGAAATTTGAATGTTACTCTTCAAGTTTGGGATATAGGAGGGCAGACAATAGGTGGCAAGATGTTGGATAAATACATCTATGGAGCACAGGTATGATGTAAATTCTGTGATTGTATTAATATTTTGAATACTTTCCTTACAAAAGCATTCAGATACACATCATACATACAAAAACACAGAATTTTAATTTTAATTTTACTTTATTTAATGTGTATGGATTTTTAAAAATAATCAATTTTTAATTTATTTTGTATGTCTGGGCATCACATGTATGTGGTGCCTAAGGAGGCCAGAAGAGGGCATCAGATTCTCTAGGACTGGACTTAAAGATGGTTGTAAAGCTGCTATGTGGGGCTGTTAAACCTGTGTTCTCTAGAAAAGCAGCCAGCGCCATGTCTCCAGTTGGCTAATGTCATTTTGTTTGTTTGTTTTGAGATAGGGTGTGAATGTGAAGCCCTGTGGACCAGGCTGACCTACAGCTCAGAGGTCTTCCTGCTTCTGCCTCCCAAGTACTGTTATTAAAGGCATAGGCCACCAGGTGTGGCTTGCTATTTTGGTTTTTATCTGATATGTACATTTTATATGTGTTAGTCCTTTGGTTTCATTCTTTCCAGACTACATTTGCAATGGTTTAGTGGAAATTGGAAAATGCTTTAAAACTCTCTTGTACTTATTTTACTAAATACTACTGTTGTGGGTTGAATAAATACAGTAATTTGGTTTCATGACTACTATCAATAAATTGAATGAAATATTTAAAGGAGTATTTCATTTAAGTTGAAAGGAAAAAAGTATATTTCTACATATCTGCCTTTTTGAACTGTGTAATTGGCTTATTAAATAATTATAATTCAGACTAATATATGTAACCTTATTCTGTACCAGACAAGTAGATATGGTTTTATGTATGAAATAATACAATAATTTAATAATAACAACAATGTTTTCAGAGGAAAGTCTATATATAAATAACATTTGAATATTTGCCTATTTTTTTTTTTTGGCAATTTGACCTTATAGCAGATATAATTTATGCTTGTGTAGTTTATGCTGTCTTTCTTTCTTTCTTCTTTCTTTCTTTCTTTCTTTCTTTCTTTCTTTCTTTCTTTCTTTCTTTCTTTCTTTCTTTCTTTCTTTTTCTTTCTTTTTAAAAACCAGATCTAATTCTATGGTTCAGGATGGCTTGGAACTCACTTGTAGCCCAGGCTAGCTTTAAACTCATGGCAGTCCCCTTCTGCCTTAGCCACCAAGAGTTGAAATTACAGATGTGAACCACTATATGCCTGGCTATAATTTATGTTTTAAATAAAATTGTACAATAGAAAATGTTCATTAGCAAAACTCTTTTGGAATTATTTTATTTTAAAAGAGACCCAGTAAAGTATAATTACGTTTTAAACGCTTTGGCAGATTGCTTTTTCATTTTGACAGAGATGTTAAGGATGCAGTGATACTATTTATGTCATTGTCTACTGAAGTAGCATGTTTGTGGACAAGCATAGACGTGCATGGCACTTACTGCACTCTTATACAGGACTTATGTATGTGTATGTATTATGTATTTTTGCTTTTGCTTCTGGTTTTAGTCTGCAGCTTCTCCATCATCATGAAACATGAGGGTAATCTCTAAATGTTCATAGTGCTTTATTGGAGTTTGGTGTTTTAAGTATAGAAAGCATAATTTGCTTTAGTGAAACTTTGTTTCTTATAAAAATGTATCTGTACGATAAAAACAGAACTTTACACAATTTGGCTCTTATCAGTAACCATGGAGAATGGAATCTATTCTATAAAATAATGAGAAGTATAAATGAGATGACAGGGTTCTGGATCATTTGCGATGGTCCCAGAGGCAGTTGTCTTCACTTAGGTTTGACTCTTAACATTGTTTAAAATAGATATTAGGCAGAAGAGAAATGACTGGGCAGAAAGATGCAGGGAGCCACAGTCATTGTTTTACTTATAAGAGTGGGTAGATTGGATTTGAAAATAGCAGATCTTTTTCTCCTTGTCACATAAAATATATCTACAGGCCACATATCAGTTTTGATTTTTGTTTGTAAATAAAAATTGAGATGGTCTCTCTTCTAGTGATATATGATCCACTGTGTCACAAAGAGTAGCTTATTGTTTTAAACTTAATTTATGTATGCACAACATGTGCCATGGTGCACTTGTAGAGGTCTGAGAATAGCTTCATGGAGTCTGTTTTTGCCTTCCACCTTTGTGTAGAATTATCTGTTGAGCTGTATTGTCAGCCCAGAAAAGGTTTGTTGGTAGACAAATAGAAGTAATTTATGCATTATTGGACAGATAATACAAAAGTTGATTCTTTTCTTCTTTGTTTTAAAATTATACAATACACTGTATGAATTGGATTTTGCTATTTTTACTTTACTTTAAATCATGTAAAATGTATCATTTAAATTATTTAAACATTTATTACTTTTATATAAAAGTAAATATTGTGGTGAAAGTCATAAAATATGCTATCTCAGGTCTACTGTATTCATAATATTATACAACTATATCCTTAAGTCAGTATATATTTTATATTGTTACATAAGTGGTTAAAATGTGAAGTTATAAAGAATTTTCTTCAGGTTTTTGTTTGCTTGTTTGCTTTTGATTACTTTTTTCTTTTTTCTTTTCTGAGATAGGATTGTTTGTTTGTTTGTTTTTTGGTGTAGTTGGGTTGTCCTGGAGCTCACTCTTTACACCAGGCTGGCCTTGAACTAAGAGATCTGTCTGCTTCCCAAGTGCTGGGATTAAAGGCATGCATTGCTACATATGATACCTAGAATTCCTATATTTACTTTTTGAGAACACTTGGGTTTGGTGAAATGAACTTCATTTCCTAGAAGAAAGTGAGGGTTATGTGCCTTCTTAGAATGTGTTATGCACAGCTCTACCTTGATGTACATGCTGACTTCTTAGTCACAACTTTGTTACCAAGCATGTTCTCTGCTGAGCTAAGTAACAGCATAATGCAGTGTTTCTGAGAAATTCGTTTTAAAAACTTGAAATTCTGAGAAGATGAAATAAATTACCATAAGTTAATGATAATGTAATAACCTTTTTTGTGCTCTCCAGAAATTCTAAACCTAAAAGGTACGTCGAATATATAAAAGTACATTTACCAGTAGGTGTGTCTGTTGAAATATATGTAAATAATATACCTCAGCCAAGGACACCAACATTTGAGGAGTTACTTTTTAACAGGACATAAACGCTTCATACATAGTGTTTCAGGAGTTTGTTTTTAGGATACTAGCTTAATATGCTACTTAGAAAACCTCTGGTTGAGGTTTTCTGACTTCTGCATTGTTTATCTTACATATTTTTCTTCAGTATTGTAGAAGAATTATCTTATGTAAGTCTGGGTTAGTAAGCTGTAGAGTATTGTTTCTTGTGTACATGTGGATGTTTTTTAAAGTATTAGTATCCAGGAAGAAATTTATTTGAAAGATGGAATTTTATTAGGCTTTAGATAAAATTGATCATTTTACTCCTAGCAACATTAAACTTTAGCAAAAGTTCTATTGAATAGTGTAGGTTGAAACCAAGTGAACTGACCTCCAGAATTAAGCTATTGTGACAAGAGCTAGTTTTAAGAATTAAAATAAGTTCTTGTTAAATGCCTAGATTTTAAATTAACTTAAAAATTTCTAGAAGTCTTCAGTAAAATGTTATAGGCTATTTTCCCTAGTGGTTAGGAGCAAATACACAGCACATAGTGTTTAGTGCCCTGTAACCTGTGGCTAACAGAAGCTAATAACAAACCTCAGAGAAGGGCTGGATGTTTCATTTTTGTAGCTGTTTCCATCCTGGAATCTAAGTGGTTTGCAAACACTGCTCTACTGAGGATAAACTCAATGAAGTGTAGTCATTTGTGAGGTAGAACACAACTACTATTGTGCATCAGTGCCCCACACAGACAAGCCTGCTTGTTAACCACCAAGAAAATGACTTGGTGCCAGCATGACAGCTAGCGACAGATTATATCTAAAAGCTTGACTCTTGAGACCTTTTACTCTGACTTTTTTTATTGAAAAATTGCCAAATATAGCTATATTTATAGTCTTCTTGCACTAGCATTTCTTTAAAATGTTATTTGAAGTTCTAAAAATTAAATTTAATTATATTATTTCTGTTTTTCTTTATCTCCCTTCAGTTATTTCTATTCCCTCTTTCCCTGGGTCCTCACTAATTGATGGTCTCTTTTTATTTAATTATTATTGTTATGTATCTATAAATGCATAAATATATAAATATAACCTACTGGGTCCATTTGTACTACTATTTTCTATATTGTAAGTCTTTTATGTTATAGCCATTGTATAGTATCTATGATTTAATTAATTTCTCTATGTAATTAAGAAATGAAAGCCGGGTGTGGTGGCACACGCCTTTAATCCCAGCACTTAGGAGGCAGAGGCAGAGGCAGAGGCAGAGGCAGAGGCAGAGGCAGAGGCAGAGGCAGAGGCAGAGGCAGGCAGATTTCTGAGTTGGAGGCCAGCCTG
>NC_034602.1:34670767-34687759 GCF_900095145.1 Mus pahari | reverse complement strand
AAAAAAAAAAAGAAAAGAAAAGAAATGAAATAAATTATTTCTCTTGTAGGTTAGATGAAAAAACAAAACAAAACAAACAAACAAACAAAAAAAAAAAACAACAAAAACCCTGAATCAGTGAACTCTTGTTTTTCCATTTTTTTATAATTTGGTCTTTATTGCTAAAGATGGTTCTGAGCCACCATGTGGATTCTGGAAATTGAACCCAGGTCTTCTACAAGAGAAACAAGTACTCTTAACCTCTGAGCCATCTCTCCAGCCCTGAACCTTTCATTTTTGATATTATGATGTATTCAATATTTTATAATTATTAAGACTACAATTACTATAGTCTAAATAAAATTACAATAAAGACTGTTACTAGGAAAATTATTAAGAATATGAAATGTTAAAATTACGGTATCATTTGCCAGTTATACTGAAATTATAATAAAGATGAGAAAAACTTACTAAGGGCATGAAGTATTGCCACCAATGTATGTTACTTACAAACAGCAATCAGTTATTTACCTTGAGAATGCTGTGTAGTTGTAATGACTAATGCCTATTTAAATACATGAAACAGATGCACACAGTACTCCCTAAAGTAACCTTGCATTCATGTAGAAGAGTATTGAACGTTATGAAGAGAAGTGGTCGTGTCTTCTTGAAACTGAAATGGAAGGTCTAGTATGGCAAAAGCACTGGAGTATTGAAAGAAGCATTTCTTAAGGTTGAAGTATGCTTTCCAAAGGTCATTTGAAAAGGTTTGGGAAGGAGAGGAATGACTGAAGGCTGAGTTAGGGAGGGAAAGAGGACAGCATAGACATAAAGGAGAAAGATGATGGCCTGTGGATGGTCAAAGGTGCCTGGACAGGAGAAATGCTAATGGCTTACATACCCACAGCATTGCAAAGGTAATTAGATTCCACAGTTGCCAGGATTGTTCAGGGACTGGAGTTGAAGTTAAAATGTCTTTCACATCTGAGAAAGTTGTATTTGTTTGTTTTAGTTTTTGGAGAGAGTCAGAACCCTGGATTGATTGATATAGCAAGATACTCAGCTTTGAGGGACCTCCTGAGGAGCTGACTACCCAAGAAGGCTTCTAGGTGCTGGAGCTGGTAGTAGAGGCTCTGGGATTAATGGTTTTGGTAATGAATGTCAGATATTTGGTTCATTACACCTGTATTGCCAAATTTGTAGCCATAAAGTTGATTATATATCCATTTGATATCTGTGATGTCAGCACTGACGACTTTTTAATTTAGTCTGATACTGCTCACTCTGTCTTTTCCCTGAAATCGATTTTTAAAGGAATCTTTTTTGTACAGTTTTTCTCTTTTCAACTTTATTAATTTGTGCTCTACTTTTTATTTCTACTCCTTTTCTTGCTTTGTCTGAAATTGTCTTTATTTTGATTTCCTATCATAGGAACTTATATTGTTGGTCTTTCTTCTTTTCTAATAAATATCTTCAATCTAAACCAGTGTATTAGTTCATTTTCTGTTGCTGTGATAAACCATCTGGACCAAGGCAACTTATACAAGAGTTTATTTTGGATTATGTTTCCAGAGGGTTAAGTGTTAATCACAGTGGGGAGCCATGACAGCAGGTGACAGGCATAGTTACAAGCACAGGAATCTGAGAAATTATATCTTCAGCTGCAGATACAAGTATCCCCATCAGAGTAGTGCTGATTCCTTGGACTAGCCCCCTTAAGAGGAGGCTTTTGACTGGTGATGTGTTGGAGTTCTCTTATAAAAGAATGGGGCAGGAAAAGGATTATTGGATCCTCAACTGAGATTCCAGCAGCTCCCTCCCACACCTGTCTGCCATGTGTATGCAGGTCTGTCCTAATTGCACTTAGCCTCTTGGTCTTGGATGGTACTGGAGTGTGCAGTGTGTAGAAGGTTAACTGACTAGATTTTACTGGTAGCTGATTGAGAACCTATGCTTTGGGGACTTCCGTGTAATTTCTGATTGTCCTAAGAGTCAGTTGCCTTCCAGGCAGAAGATAGAACAGTCAAACCAGACCCCAATCTGCTACTGTATAGCCAACTGTTCTGGATAGATTTATGTCAACTTGGCATAAACTAAAGTCAGCAGACAGCAGTGTCTGCATTAGAACAGGCTGGAAGCATTCATGTACAATATTTTCTGAATTATTGATTGATGGGGAAGAGCCTAGTCCATTGACATGATGCCATCCTTGGCCTGGTGCTCCTGAGTTCTGTATTAAAGAAACTTGAGCAAGCCTTGGAGAGCAATCCAGTAAGCATCACCCTTCTATGGCCTTTGAATCAGCTCCTGCTTCCATGTCCTTGTCTTGTTTGAGTTCCTGTCCTGTTTTCCTTCAATGATAGGCTAGAATGTGGAATTATAAGACCAAATAAACCCTTTTGTTCTCAAAAAAAAAAAAAAAAAAGGTTAACGGAAGGGCCACTCCATTTCTGCAGCTACAGGGAAGTCATCATCTTGGCTACTAGTGCTCCTGTAAGTACTACCTCACCCATGCTCTGATGCTCTGTAAGTGAGCCCTGTAAACTTAGGAGTTCTTTAAGTTGGATTTCAGTGGAATGCACTTTGTTTTGTCTTTGGTGCCTTATATTGATGGGTAGATCCTTTTGTACATCCCTCAGGGAAGAGTGCCTGTAGTTAATGCCGAATTTTCTACTGAATTATAGACAAAGTGAGTGAATAACTAGAATTTAGGAAAATGGACGTTTGATATGAAGTTTTATGTTGTTTTGGCCCTGGACGTGTTATACCTTTTAGGTACAGTTCTAGGTGTCAGAAATAGCAGTTCCTATACTGTCTGTTTCATCCCACTGGTGGTTTTAATTTGAAAGACTTCTTTTCAGTAGAATTGTGTGCTTGTAGTTGCTCTTATCTTGGAGCTCTGCTGATACTGTGCTAAAGTATGGAAGATGGGGAAACTTCTTGATTTTAATGAAGACATGTCAGTCTCTCACTGGGCTTTAGCTCGATGAGAGGCTGGCTAGAGGAGCAGAAGTTGGAGGCTTTCTTTCACCCAAGAGCTAGAATGCTTTGAAGAGTATTGCAGTGGTTACTTTCTCCTTGTCAGAGCCAGGAGTGTCCTGGAGATAAATCTTGTGAAAGTACGGTATGGTTTGAAGACTGGGCTGCTGAGAGTCCCCTGTGCTTCAGTCAGTCCACAGTTTATTGCAGGTTGTCAGTATTACTGTGTACCACCTCCAGAATCTTCTGATGCAGGGAAGTAGGTCTTGTCTGTGACTGTCTTAATTTCCTGTGCTTTCCTTGATGTGCTCCAATCTCAGTTCTCTAATGAGTCTTGAAAAATATCTGATTTTTCTGTTGTAAGGACAGAGATGATGACCAAAGTTCTTTATATGTCAGAAACCAAAACTCCTAAAGTTCCTTTTGCATTTTGTTGTTTTGTTTTGTTTTCATGTTAACTTTTCAGATATTTCTATATAACACTGAAAGTCAAATCCAGTAATAATTATGATAGTAAGAACAAAGATAAAGTAGTTGTTTTTATGTTTAACTGTGTTGAGAATATTTGGGTTAGAGGATAGCTAGGTTAGTGAATGGAGTTTATTTATTTATTTATTTATTTTATGAGTCTAAAAGCCTGTTTTGATAGATCTGGGGACACACTGGTCTAAAGTAGGGATTGGCAGGCTTTCTGATAAAGAGGTAGATGTAAATATTTCAGGGAAGACTTGCAGGCTATTATCTCTGCAGTGAATCAGGTCTGCAGTTGTAATGCTAAAGCAACCACTGATAATTCTTAAGTAAAACGGCATTAAATAGAAGCTTATGAAATATCCATGGACTGGAACATGCCTATACCTTCTGAATCCTTGGCTTAAAGGCATGCACCACCATGCTAGCCATCAGTACATGGTGGCATATGTGTTCTGTTTGCCTATGTTCTGTCTAACTCAGCTATTCTACTTTGAGTAAAGATTTTCATGCATTAATCAAGAGGTTCCACAATCTCAAGGATTAGTTATCACATGTTGGCCTTTGTTTAATGAGTATTAAACACTTCAAAGTTACCATGAGTATGTGACTGTCATTGAATAATAAAAATCATGTACAGTGACGCTAGAGAGATGACTTAGCAAGTAAAACCAGTGGATATTCTTCCAGAGGACCTGGCTTCAATTCCCAGCACCCACAGGGCAGCTTACAAGTGTCTGTAACTTCTGTTCCAGGTATGTGACATCCTCATACAGACATATATACAACATTGGTGTACATAAAAATAAAATAAATTACTAAAAAGTCATGTACAGTTAGCAAATTGCTAATTTCACATTAGCTATTTGGTATGTGTTCTTTGTCTCTTAATCATATAGCTGTATAAACATTTTAAAAGCGAGATCACAAAGAATAATTAAAGGTGTGTCTAGGCTTAGAATCCAAGGGTAGAATTCTTTCAGCAATACCATCACTCCCTACAGAGAGAAGTGGAATCAGTAAGTTGGGGAGTGGCTGTCTCTAAAGTTCAGCTTTGGAACTATATCCTTCGGGAAATAGAAATTGTACTTCTTATTTTAGATAACTTTATTATGGTCAATGATCAAAAAGGGTTTTGAGACCGGGTCTTGCTCTGTAGTCTAGACTGTTTGAGAGTTCACTCTACAGTAGAGGCTAGACTTAACAGTCCTGCCTTAGCTTCTGTAGTTCTGGGAGTATAGCTGTGAGATACCACATCTGACTTTAAAATTACAGAATAATGAAATTGAAAAAGATCTTGGAGACTCCAGGAATCTTATTTTAAGATTCAGGTTTCTTTCTAATGTGTATGGGTGTTTTGCTTGCATGTTTTAATCTGTGTATCGCATGTTTGCAATTCCCCATAGGCCAGAATAGAATGTTGGATCCTCTGAAACTAGACTTACAGACTGATGACAGCTGTCATATGGGTGCTGGGAACTGAACCAGGTCCTCTGGAAGAAAATCCAGTTCTCTTAACACTTGAACCATCTCTCTACTCCCTAGGAATCTACTTTTAAAAACAAGAAATAGGTGACTTAAGGGCCAGTGTGGCTTAATAAAAGCTCAGTACTGGAGGAGGATCATATCAGTAGCCAACTTGTTCTAATTTTAGAAACTCAATTTTTTAGAAGTTTTTGTGAGTTGTTGAATATACTCATGATTAAAATTTTCATATAAACTCAAAAATGTTGTTAGAAATGCTATGTAGTCAAAATGAATTATTTACTAACTGCTATAATTTCTGTTGTCTGGGCTCCCAAGGTTGTTCATATTTATAGTTTATATGCTGGGTAGAAATGCTATGTAGTATTCCAGTAGTGTCTATATTCAGTAATGTCACGTTGATAGCAGCCGCAGTGGAATTCTACCCTTATTACCAACTTATTACTTGCTGTGACTACTGTGTTGTATACCAACTTATTTATATGTCTAGGTTTCCTGGAAGACTTTCTTGAACTTTAGCATACTTGTACTTGAGCATTAACCTCCCCAGAAGTCAGCATAATGCATGGTATAGTGTCTGTAGGCAAACATATTTAGTCCTTAGTCCTTGGCTACAGTCCTGGTTCCATCAGTTCTCTATCTGGGTCATCTTGGTTATTATAACCATTTATCCGTAAAATCTCTGTAGGAGATGTGAGGATTGGTGTAAAGATCTCAATCTGTGTTTGATACATAGCAGATGCAAAATAGTCATTTAATTATAACATAAGAAGTAGACATGAATACCATGAGTGACTTATCCTGTAAGTAGAGATTTGTATTAAGTGTTAGACCACAAACTGGATGAGAATCAAGAATGTAGTTCTGTTATTTTTGTGTATGTATATACTTCTCTTTTTTCCTTCGTAATATAATGGGATAAATTAAAAAGGAATATGATATATAAGAGGCAGGAAGCAACCCCTCTCTTATATTTAGCTTTTCTTGGACTCTTATTATAGTATCACGTCCAGTTTTGCATTGCTCATTTTAAAGAGGATGTCAAAAAACTCTATGTAGTGTGTCCTGGGAAGACTCAATAGCCATGATTAAAGGGACAGAAAATAGGCCCTTTGAGGCAGCCTTAAGGAATAGCGTTTATTTACTCTGGAAAGCAGACTGGTAAGGAGTTACTTAACTGTCTTCAAGTATATGAGGGGTTATTATAAGGAGGATACTTTCCAGTTGTTCTCTAAATGCACAGAGGACTAAAAGAGGAAATCCACAATTCATTTAAAGAAAATTGTGTTAAACACTGAAATTACCTATCAAGGGACATCATGGAATCTTCATTTTTGAAGACATTTAAAATTGCAGCAACAGCAGATGGTTTCTTATTGAAAAGTTTAAATGTTTGACTTTGTGAAAGTGAGAGGCAGTATGTAGTCTTTGCACTTTACTGTGATAGAATTTTCTTATCCTGAATTCACCAAGA
Source organism: Mus pahari (assembly GCF_900095145.1). Classification (NCBI taxonomy): domain Eukaryota; kingdom Metazoa; phylum Chordata; class Mammalia; order Rodentia; family Muridae; genus Mus; species Mus pahari. The sequence goes on along the minus strand of NC_034602.1, from coordinate 34,681,371 downwards.
ATTCTTTAGGTATCTTACTGGGAAATTACTTACAATTTTGAAAAATATTATATCTTAGCTTGCATTGCATCTTTGTTTCATAGTTTATTGTAAATGGATTATTTGTTACTGTTTCTACTTAACTCATTTAAGTTGAAATCAATTTATATATAAAAGCAACTTCATTTAATAATATACTTGATATATCTGAAACTTTGAAGAGTATTATTCATATTATTTCAAATGTATGCTATAAATATTCTGTAATTCTTTTGTGACAGGGAATCCTCTTGGTATATGATATTACAAACTACCAAAGCTTTGAGAATTTGGAAGATTGGTATTCTGTGGTGAAGACAGTAAGTGAAGAGTCAGAAACTCAGCCCCTGGTTGCTTTAGTGGGCAATAAAAGTAAGTTGTTACTACTTATTTATGTGTAGTAAGTTTTTGTGCTTTTGTGGACTGAATGTGTTTTCCCACGAACTGATATATTGAGACTCAGGTTTCCAATATGGTGGTAAGTAGAGGAATAGCTTTTACAAAGTCATTGGGTCATGATAATAGAGCCCTCACGAATGGGATTCGTGGCCCTTATAAGAAGAAAAACCCAACAGGATTCTTTTCCTTAGAAAGGAGGTGACCATCAAACCAGGAAGAGGGCTCACGTCAATATCTGCTGGCACCTTGATGTTGAACTTACCAGTCCCTGGAACTAAAAGAAAACTAAAACTAACTAGTTTATTATCTTGGTCTAAGCTGAGACATTGTAAAGGCATTTGCCTTCCTTTTTTTCTTTGTAAAGACAGGGTTTCTTTCTTTGTGTGTAGTCCTGGCTGTTCTGTAATTTCAGTCTGTAGACCAGGCTGGACTCAAACTCAGTGATCTGCCTGCCTCTACCTCCTGAGTGTCCAGCTGGCATTTGCCTATATTGCTGATTATTTTATTCCCAAAATACATTTGATATCTGGAAATAGATTTTTTGGAGTTTAAGTAGAAAACTTTTTAAAATATGAATAAGCAGCCAACAACATTTTTTCCATAAGCGACATCTAATCTTTGAGCTTTGTAGTATATGATATGGCTCACATTGCACTCACATTGAAAGAATAACTTTCAACCATGTGAACAGCCATTACAGTGAGATTAAGACCTACTGTTGAGTAACTGTTTTGAGGCTTGTTCTGTCATACTTGTTCTGTGACTTTTGGCTGCTTTTGTAAAGGTAAGTTCAAGACTGATTGTGTATGTTCTATCTTCCTGTGATCTTCAGGAAACAGTCCAGGGGCTCTGCAATGGCTCACCTTATGGCCTATTCTAAAGACGGAATAGTGCTTCATTATTCCTCTTCCCATCTTTTTATAAACTTTTCCTAAAATTTTAAAAGTTTATTTCTGAAATGCAGATAATTTTTTTGTGTGTATATGTGGGAGAGAGAGTATTGTGTTAGGGAGAAATACTTGGTAAAAAGTATAAATAACTAATTTTTTGAAATCAGTTTCTTGAACTGATATATAGCATCTAGAAATTATAAAACTGAACCAGGGACTCAGCTACTATTTGGTTCATTGACCTGTACTATTTTTGAAAGGAAAATATTAAGAGATTTGTAGATATACAAGGTATTATGGTGCAATCTGATATGCTCCAATTTACTTGAGGTCAGAGAAGGAGAAAATAAACTTAAATTATACCATGGAGGATTTAGTTGGGAACTGTTTCTTGAGTACAGGAGTTGTTAAATGAATGCCTGTCTATATCACCGAGAGAATTAGCTTCTCTAAATGTCTGAAACATACAGTATATTTTTCTCTGAAATTATTTAGGGAATTGTATTTCCTAAAGGGTGACCTAGATTTCTGCATTGTAGTTGTATATACTAAGATGAACATTTAATAAACCTAATCTCTAGTTTAAAACCATTACAAAACAGGTGTGAAGCCATTTCTCTGCAAAGTTAAAAATAATACTGTCAGCTGTCTAGAAAAAAAGTATTATATGTCACAAAATGTCAGGCCTTTGGTAGAAATTGTAGTGTTTTTTCTTTAGTTTTGACTAAAAATTGCTCATCTGTTTTATAAGTAATTCCTTTGGAGTGGATTATGATTTGTAGTTCATTGAAATCTTCCTTCCAAATAATAGGTTTTGGTCATTTTGGGTTCTATTTTTGTGTGTAGCTTTTCATTTTAGATGATAATTTCTTGGTCAGTTGTCATGTTACCAAAGCATTAACTTATATTCTACTTATACTTTTGTTGGAAGTTTCCTACCGTCATATGGGAAGCTGAAGAGGAAAGAGGGAAGTTGGAATTTGGTTTCATTTCTTTTGGGAATATAGCTAACCATCATCTGAGATAATGGCATAGTAGTGTATAATTATATGCAGTAAGCTGTGTGCTTAGGTTATTCTGTGACACAGCCACCACTGATTGATGTCAACAACAGAATATTAGACTAGATGAAATATTGCTCTAGGCTGGTGGTATTATGCCCAGGTATTAAAAATAAGACCTTATGTAAGTTATTTAATTTTTTTCAGAAAATTAATAGATTGTTTTATTTGAGGTTTACTGTTAAAAAATTCATACTTTTCATTTTTGAGGTAGTGATAAACCCTTTCTTAAAAAAACTGTGTATTTATAATACACAGAATGACACAAAGCAGAGAATATAGTTACATATGTGACACAGTTACAAAGACCGTTACATATGTGACTCAGGCTACATGTGACTGTTTCCTGGCTGTTACTTACTGTATAATCTTTCATTAGCCCAATTTCATGTGATTATAGAGTGAAGGGTTATTCCACAGTTAAGCCTATTAGGTCTTTAACTTTGAGTCTCTTGAATATTTTACAACTTGTGTTTCTAAATTGATGTTACAGAAGTTAATATAATAGTGTGTATTTATTTTCTATTTGGGAATACAATTTTATTTAAATGTAGCAAAATTCACAAAAGACAGCATATTATCAAAGCAAGAGAAACAATGGATTAAGAGTAGAAACTGGTTTGTTATACTCTTGTTTAAACATGTTTACCTTTTGCTGAAATGTTTTTATTTTTATTTTATTTATTGTTTTCTTTTATTGAAAATAGATTTTTTCATACTCTGCATTCTGATGAGGGTTTCCCCTCTCCTATCCCATCCAGACCCTCAGCCCTTCTGCCTTAGAAAACAAACAAATGCCTAAGAAATAATGATAACATAAACCACACACAGGAATTCCAGAAAAACACAAAACCAGGGGCCATAATATATGCCATAATATATACAGAAAGGACCTGTAAGGATATTGACTGCATTTTGTGTTGGTCATCTACTGCTGGGCATGGAGCCTACCATTAAGAGTGGTTCTCCCCCCCCCCCCCCAGTGAGACTCCCTTGGAGAAAACTAATTTTTCAGTTCCAAGAGATTACCAATTGGAGCTAGCTTTTTGGTTAGGGATGCAGGCATGTATCTCAGTTCGGGATACCATCTGGTGTAAGTCTTGTGCATGCTGTCATAGTCTCTTACGATCATATGTTTGCATTATACATCGGTTATGCAGTTTTAGAAGGTCTTGTTTTTTTGATGTCTTCTGTCCCCTCTAGCTCTTACATTCTTTCTGCTTCCTCTTCTGTGGGGTTCCCAAGCCCTGAGGGGATGTTTTTTTTTTTTTTTGAACACAAAGCATACGTAAATACTTTCTGTTTACAAGGTCTTTCACTCTGTACATTGTCTGGCTGTGGGTCTCTGTATTTCTTCCCATCTGTTGTAGGAGGAAGCTTCTATGATGATGGTTAAGCAAAGCACTGACCGATGAGTATAGCAGAATGTAGGAGTCATTTTATCACTGTGTACTTTTGGTAGAACATTAGTATTTGGTTTTACCCTAGGCCCCTGGACTATTTAGTTTCCACTTCTTGATTACTCAAGCAGTGTTGGGTGTGGTTTCTATCTTGTGGAAGTAGGCTTCATATAGGGTTTCTTGGAGGCAGAGCGTTCCAGGGTGAGGATTGGTGGGATTTCAGTTCCCGAGCTTGGGGTGAGTTCAGGGATTGCTGGGATTTCAAGCAGGCTTTTTACTCTGTAGGGTAGAGTTTGGTCACCTGCCTCTGGAGGGGTTGGAGCCATTAGAGTGTTCTGTGGGCAGAGCCTGATGGTTAGAAGTCTTCAGGGGCAAAGCCCCTTCTTTGAGGGGCTTACAATATCCACATATAAATGAATACATACCATATTTGTCTTTGTGGGTCTGGGTTGCCTCACTTAGTGATTTTTTTCCTATCTCTATACATTTATCTCTGAATTTTATATTTTCATTTTTAACAGCTGAGTAATATTTCACTGTGTGTATATGTACTATAATATCTTCATTCATCTATTGATAAACATATAGGTTATTTCCAATTTCTGACTATTATGAGTAGATCAGTGATGAGCATGGTTGAACAAGTGTCTCTATAGAGAGTGAAGTATGTTTTGGCTATATGCCCAAGAGTGTGGAGCAGGATCTTGAGATAAACTCACTGTTGTGTTCTATTTCTTAAAACTTTAGAGAGAAAGAATATGTTGAACAGAAATACAACCTGCAGAAATATTAACAGCTATAGTTAAGTCTTAGTTAAAGTTAGTAGGAGGACATACTCATAACATATTGTGAGCTTATCATTAGTAGAGTATGTAATTACTTGCTTTTTATTAAAAATGGAAACGTTTTTAGAAAAATAGAACAATTTTTTAGCCTATATTCTATTCTAAAAATCTGTCAGACATTAGTAAGAGATAGTTCTTTGTACAATCTAAGATAGTACCTGAAATATAGAGTGTATATAGATCACAGGACTTTGGATAGAGAGAGACTTACTTTACAAATACAGTTTCTACGTTTAACAAAAATGTGTGTCTTCACATCTTCAAGTCTTGATTCCTTATACCTGGAAATGAGAATAGTAGTTTCTGTTTGATAAGTTTAAAGGTTAAGTGAAATACTATATTGTATGAAAAGCAATGAATGTTTTATATATAGGAAGCACTTAACATTTATTTCAGTGTTAATCATAGGTTTTTTGTTGTTGTTGTTGTTGTTTTTGTTTTGGTTTTTCAAGACAGGGTTTCTCTGTATAACCCTGGCTGACCTGGAACTCACTTTGTAGACCAGGCTGGCCTTGAACTCAGAAATCCGCCTGCCTCTGCCTCTTGAGTGCTGGGATTAAAGGCGTGCACCACCACCCCGGCTAATCTTAGTTTTTTATAAGCATGAAATATACATAGCTTCTATCTGGATGATCACACATTATAGTCCATTAGATCCGAAATAGATGTCCTATGAAACTGTCAGGGAGGGAATGATTTTTAGGAAATCATTAGTCACTATCTTATTCTCCCCTTCCCTATGTGCTGGGGGAGGGCCATTTATTAAACAAACTTTAAAATGATGGCTATGGCATATTAAACTGGCCATTGTTAGTTTTCTCAAAGATTGAGCCAGAGGCACTGCTCAAGAAGAAGTTAGTGATTCCGTTACAATCTCTGGCCATGTTACATCTGAAAACAATTATATGCATAAAAGACAGGGAACTGAATCCACCTGGCTTAATCCCTGTTTCTCTGCGGTTGAAAGGCGTGCTTTTCCAGCTTTGGGGAACTCTAGCTTGAAGAGGCCATATTGCAAAGCTTAGGACTATTTGACTTATTATGTTCACTTATGCACACCTTGGTGGGTCTGGCCGTGCCTCTCATACAGATAGCCTCCTGGCTAGTGTTCCTTTCCTGCTCCTTGTTTTGTTCAATTAGTTGCCAAAGGAAAAAATCATAGGTTTCTCCTACTTAAAACCTTTAATCCTTTCTCATTGTTTTGAGTAAAATCTAGTCTCCTCCAGGTTTACAAAGTCTAGGTGATTTGAGTCTGACCTGCCTCGTAGGAACATCGTCTATGTTTCCTATGCTCAAGGCTTGTTCCTCATTCTGCACCCTCCCCTGCCTTTCTTTTCATAAGCCATCCAAGTTCATGTCTTCTGCAGGACATGATTTTCTTCTTTGTCGTTGCTTTCCGTTAGCTTTATTTTGCCACTCTTATCTTGTCCTGATAGTCATCTTTGTTACTGCTTTTGGCAGCTCAATCTCAAGGAACCACCTAGGCCTTTGTGTGGTCATTGTGATCAGTCATTTGTGTGGTCTTATTGTCATCTGATACTGTTTCTTGTATGTCTTTCTACACTAAAACTAAACTTCATGAAAATTAAGAATATCATTACCTGCATAATGGATAAAAGCCTAGTCATGAAAATGGTTGAAACTAGAAGTGTTTGTGGCTCAGAATGTCAGTCAGGGAAATGCTTTTCATTCTTTCTTTTAAAAAATTGTTTGAGAACTTCCAAACAACATGCATACAACATGAAAATGGTTTTTCTCAATAGAGAAAAGGTATTATTAGATGTCCTAAAGTCCAATTTGTCCCCTGGACTTCACCTTAGGGAATATTGCCAGTGGGAGTTCCTTAGAAACTGTATCACAGTTATTTTATGCTTGTTCATGTTTGAAACAAAATATAGTTATTTTTTGATTATATAAATATGAAAAATTTAGAATGTTTGCTGTTTCCAAGTTTGATTTTTTTGTTGGAAACCTGTACATTGGTTTTATTTCCAAGATTTTAATTTTTATTTGTATTTAAATATAGTTTTAATTTCTCTTCAGTGCTTTAGGCAAGATTATAACAAATAAAATGAAAATTTGGGAATGTTAACTTTTTAAAGATTGATTTAAAACTCAGTCCATTCTTTATAATTATGTACCATCTTAATTTGTCATTTTCTCTCTTTAATCTGTTACGTTTTCTTACCATCTGATCCATCAGCTTTCTTCTTCCCCAGCTAGCTCACATTCTGAGGTGGACAGATTGTAAACAGAGTTAACAGGGGTTACATGGGAGCTGCCCTGACCCTGATTTATAGCTTCTCGGTTAGTGGTGGTAGGGTGGTTATCAGGAACATGTATTGGGGGTAGGAATTACCATGCACCAGCATAGAGTGGATGGATGAATGATTTCTGCTCTTAAAGATATTAACCAGATCCTTTCCCAAATAAAGACTAATAACTCAGATTTTTAAACAATCTTCATGACAGATGAGGGCATAGAGAAGAGTGCATCAGGACTATTTAACAACGCTGAGTGTATATTCTTCCTAACAGTGATTGATTGTTCCTGGAGTACTATCTGCCCAGGAAGTGATGTTTTACACTGGGAAGTTGAAAGGTTACATTTTAACATACCCTATAAGTTGTGTTCGCTGTGCTTAGTGGACATGTATTAGAAAAATAAGTGCATTTGAAGCTGAAAATTGTATTCATGCTCTCAATAATATTATCACAAGGCTTTTAAAAGCCTTTTCTTGTTGTTAATAAACTGTGAAAAATGGCTGTGTAGAATTATAGAAACATGATTACTTACACTGTAAATCCTTTGAGGCTTTGAAATTCTTTTATCTGAACAGTAAATAGGTGAGACTACTAAATAGTTAACATTTGATTCTTACCCTGAAGGATTCATATCAACTCCTATAAAATTTATCAGCCACAGTATTATAGCAAGGATATTTATTTCAGAGAGCCCTAATTTATAAAGCATAAACAACTCTTTTATGGATTTGTGAAATTCATTCTGTTTATACTTCTAAACTGAAGCCCCTTTCCTCATTTTTTATTACTTTGCATCTTTTTAATTTTTTATATTTTGAATATATCAATTCTAGAAGACCAGACCCAGGTGTTATTTTAGGTAGACCTGCTGCTTCTCTTCTCACTGCTCCTTTTCTTTACATGTGCAGCTTTAAAGCACAGTTGTGATTATTTGCTCAGTAGAAGCGTTTGGGAGAAAGTGCAGGCAGGAGTCTAGGTGAGAAACAGCTCTCTGTCCTGGTCTGTACATGTATACAGTGCTTCAGGGGGTGCAGGCCTCATTTCACTTTACTTGGATGAATTCTGTTTCCAAATGTAGTATGTAAATGTGACTTAAGATGGGCATGAGAACATCAAATGACTACTGCTTTATAGCCATAACCAAAACCTGTTTTTTTACCTGATACCTGCTTCAGTGATGGTGTTTTGTTATTTTGTAGTGGTTTTAGATACCTTACCTCAAATAATTTTGACTGTGTGGCAAATTACCTAGTTGAAGAAATTATATGTGCTTAGTTTTGTTTTCTTTGTTTTGGGAAGTTGCCTAATCATTTGAAAAAATAGTCTATACCTTTATGGGTGTCCATGGAAGCCCAAGAGCCCTTTGGATCCCCTGGGGGCTGGAATTAAAGGCAGTTGTGAGCTGTTTGATGTGGATATTAGACTGAACTGTCTTCTGGAAGAGCAGAAAGTGCTCTTAACTGCAGAGTCAGCTCCTAGTCTCTTTGTGTTTCTTTGATGGTTTCTTTGATGGATTTTGCATTTTAGAAGAAATTATCAGATATTAGATTAGTATGCTGTGTTCAGTTGATATCCCTGAGATCACTGCTCTTTTCTGAGGGAAACATAGGAGGGTGGATCTGGGGGAGCTGGGAGGGTTGGAGGGAGGTGAAACTGTTTGGATGTAATAGTGAGAGAAGAATAAAAAGATATTTAAAAAAACCCTGTAAGATAGATTTCTTTGTGAAAATGTGCTTTGACGATTTTAATGATAAAATTAGGTCTCTTTAATAGTTTATTATAGTTTATATTTGTGCTAAGTATAGGATAAATCTAATTTCATAAAAGAAACTGGGGATCAAAAACTATTTTGTTTTTAACTTGGAGTTGTGATTTTTACTGTACTGTGTAACTTTGGGAGATTGAATTAGCCAGTTTGAGTCATCTTTATAGATGAAAAGAGGGGTGAGGGGGTTGAAGAGATGGCTCAGCAGTAGAGTCTCACTGCGGGTATGGAGGATCTGTGTTCTCTGGCAGCTGACTCCTTTCTTAAAACACAGTTGCAGTTGGCTTATAGTATACCTCAGACTGCCTTCCTTGTTCCACTGGCCATTTTCCAAGTTCTTTGCTGATTTCTCTTAATTTTTCCAAAATTCTTAAAACATAGCAGCTAGTAATCGTCTTTAACTGCAGTTCCAGGATGCTGGCAGCCTTCTCTGAACACCATGGGCACCAGGCGTGATCCTGGTGTGTATATATATACACATGCAGGCAAACATTCATACGTATAAATAACTCTAGAAGAAGTACAAGAGAGAAGAGAGCATAGCATCATTGATATAATTTCTCCAACCCTATGTAGTTGCCAGTTGTCAGATTGTGTAATTTAACATATTTTTCGTCCTGAGGTTTTAGGAGACTATGATTACCTTTTTGTAGAGATGATTGTTTTTCTTTTCTTTCCCCTCCTCCACCCATCTCCCTATCACCTGTCACCCCAACCCCAACTCCTGTCCTCACTCACCCAGAGTCCGCACTTAAATCTGTTCTATTTTCCTTTCTTAAGGAGATCCATAGACCCCACCTCTTTACCTAACTTCTCTGGGTCTCTGGATTGTAGCTTGATTATCATTTACTTAGTGGCAAATATCCACTAACAAGCAAATATATATCACCTTTATCTTTCTTTCTGGGTCTGGTTTATCTCGGGATGATTTTTTTTTCTAGTTCCATTCATTTGTTGCAAATTTCATGATGCCATTTTAAAAAATAGCCAAGTAATATTCCATTATATAAATTTACCACATTTTAAAAAAATCCATTCTTCTGTTGAGCATCTAGGCTCTTTCCAGTTTCTGGCAATTATGAATAAAGCTGCAGTGAACTGGCTGAATAAGTGACTTTTGGGTAGGATGGAGCATCCTTTGGGTACATGCCCAGGAGTGGTTTAGTCGGGTCTTGAGATAGATCCATTCCCAACTTTTTGAGGAATCACTATTGATTTCTATATTATCTATATAAGTTTTCTTATGCAATGGAGGAGTGTTCCTCTTGCTCTGAGTCCTTACCAGAATGAGCTGTCACTTCTGTTATTGATCTTAGCTATTCTGTCAGGTGTAATATGGAATCCCAAAGTAGTTTTGCTTTGCATTTCCCTGGTGGATAAGAATGTTAAACATTTCTTTTCTTTTTCTTTCTTTTTTATTCTCGTTTACTCTTGGGTAATGGAGGATTTTTTTTTCCAATTTTTTTATTAGCTATTTACTTCATTTACATTTCAAATGCTGTCCCCAGAGTCCCCTGTGTATTTCTGCATCATGCCACTGGCGCCGTATCTGCGTGGGCAGAAAACACCTTGGACTGGGTTCGTACTGAAGGGCTAAACTTCCTAAAATAGAGATGAGCTGTAAGGAAGAACATTATTTATTAATTGGACACAGGAGAACCCAACCCTCTCCCGCATGTCCCATTGTCTCTGTGTCTCTCTCAGTGTCTCAATTGCGTGCGGTCCGATCCTGAGCGGAGCTGTGTCCAGAAGGCGGGTCCAATGAGTGGGCGGTGACTACATCAGTGGTTGTTCCGGGCGACAAGTGGGCGTTGACAGTGGGCCGTCTGAGGATGCTGTATCCTGGGACGCTGTATTCCAGGAGATCCAGGGAGCAACTCTTAGCGTGTCTGCAAGGGGCGCAATACAATGCTTAGAGGGAGAGTTGCCAGTGGAGGCGAGAAAGACCCCAACAGTCCCCT
>NC_034602.1:34645868-34670626 GCF_900095145.1 Mus pahari | reverse complement strand
CAGGCACTGGCATAGCCTCACAAGAGACAGCTATATCAGGGTCCCTTCAGCAAAATCTTGCTGGCATGTGCAATAGTATCTGCGTTTGGTGGCTGCTTAATTTTGTATCCAGGTACTTTGTTGAAAGTGTTTTATCAGCTGTAGGAGTTCCTTAATAGAATTTTGAGTGTCAGCTATGTGTATTATCATATTATTGCAAATAATGATACTTTAACTTTTTCTTTTCCAATTTGTATCCCCTTGGTACCCTTCAGTTATTGCTCTGGCTAAGACTTCAAGTACTATATATTGAATAGGGATGGAGAGAGTGACCAGCCTTGCCTTGTTCCTGATTTTAGTGGAATTGCTTTGACTTTTTCTTTTTCTTTTTCTTTTTCTTTTTCTTTTTCTTTTTCTTTTTCTTTTTCTTTTTCTTTTTCTTTTTCTTTTTCTTTTCTTTTTCTTTTCTTTTCTTTTTTCTTTTTTTAAATTGGATATTTTCTTAATTTACATTTTAAATGTTATCTACTTCCCCAGTTCCCCTCCCCCCAGAAACTCCCACCTCCCTGCCCTTGAATTCCCCCACTGGGGCATCCAGCCTTCATGGGACCAAGGGCCTCTCCTCCCATTGATGCCCCAACAAGACCATATTCTGCTACACATGCTGCTAGAGCCATGGATCCCTTCATGTGTACTCCTTGGTTGGTGGTTTAGTCCCTGGGAGCTCTGGGGATCTGGTTGGTTGATATTGTTGTTCTTCCTATGGGGTTGCAAACCCCTTCACCTCCTTCAGTCCTTTCTCTAACACCTCCATTGGAGTGCTTTGAATTTTCATTTAATTAATGTTTTTGTTCTGCATCTAATCAGATGATCATGTGGTTTATTCCTTTCAGTTTGTTTATATAGTGGATTACCTTTATCAATTTACATATGTTGAATCATTCTTGCATCTCTGGAATGAAGCCTACTTGATCATGGTTGGATTATCTTTTTAATGTATTCCTGGATTCAGTTTGCAGTATTTTATTGAATATGTTTGCATCTATGTTCATAAAGGAAATGGGTTTGTAATTCACTTTCTTTGTTGGGTTTCTATATGTTTGGGTGTCAGCGTAATTGTGGCCTTGTTAAATGAATTGGTGATGTTCCCTTTGCTTCTGTTTTGAAGAATACTTCAAGGAGTATTGACATAAACTCTTCTTTGAAAGTCTGGTAGAATTCAGCATTAGAATCACTTGTTCTTACACTCTTTTTGGTTGGGAGACTTTTAATGACTGCTATTTAAGTAGCCACTATAGGTCTGTTTAAATCAGATCTGATTTTGAGTTAACTTTGGTAAATGGTATGTATCTAGAAACTTACACATGTCTTTTAGTTTTTCCAATTTTGAGATTTTTAAAGTATGTCATGAATCTCTGCATTTCCCAGATATCTGTTATGAACTCCTTTGTTTGTGATTTTGTTTACTTGGATATTCTCTTTCTACCCTTTAATTGGATCAGGGTTTGTCAGTATTACTAGTTTTCTCAAGGAACCATGTCTTTGTTTGATTGCTTGAATTTTTCTCCTGTTTTATTGATTGTAGCCCAGAGTTTGATTATTTCTTGCCATCTAGACCTTTGTATGTGATTTCTACTATTTGTTCCAGAATCTTCAGGTGTGCTGTTATGTTACTAATATGAAATATCTCCAAATTTTCTATAAAGTCACTTAATGTTGTGAACTTGCCTCTTAGAACCATCTTTATGATGTCCCATAAGTTGGATTTTTGGGTGTATTTATTTTTATTCAGTTCTAAAAGTCTTTTTCTGTCTTGACTCATTGTTCATTCAATAGTGAGACTTGCTTTGTGTCTGAGAAAGTAGTCACTGAGAAAGTTCCATGCTGTACTGAGAAGAAGGTGTATTCTTTTGTGTTGTGGTGGGTGAAATGTTCTGTATCTGTTAGGTCCATTTGGTTTACAATGACTGTTAGCTCCAGTTTAGTTTTCTCTGCTTCCTTTTTGTCTGAATGACTTTTGTCCATTGGTGAGAATTAGATATTAAAGTCTCCTACAATCTGTGTGTGAAGGTCAATATGTGATTTAAGCTGTAGTAGTGTTTCTTTTACAATTCTGGGCGCCCTTGAATTTGGGGCATAGATATTAAGAGTTGAAATGATATTTTTGGTGGACTTTTTTGGATGAATGTACAGTATCTTTCTCTACCTCTTTTGATTGGTTGTAGTTTGAAGTCTGTTTTGTTAGATATTAAGATATCTAACACCAGCTTGCTTCTTAGGTTCATTTGCTTAGAATGTTTTTTTCTGTTTACTCTGATGTAATGTTTATCCTTGATGTTGAGGTCTGTTTCTTGGATGCAGCATCAGGATGGATCCTGTTTTTTCTTTTTTTCTTTTCTTTTTTTTAATCCATTCTGTTAGTCTATGCCTTTTTATTGGGAAATAAAGGACACATTTATAGACAGTAACAGGCAATTCTGCTAAATTTATATGTTTCTTCTTTTTCTTTTCTTTCTGAACAATGCTAAGTCTGGTGCATGCTAGATAAACATTCTACCATTGCGTTGTTCATCTGGCCAGTGTATATAGTTGTTATGTAAGGAGTTAAAAAATCCCAAGCTGAAATTTTGTTAAGTATCTTTGAGAAATGTAATGATTAAAATGTTGGCTATAATTAACGTTTGGAAAGTAAAGTCTTTTCGCTTATAGAAGTTTTTTTTTTTTTTTAAATTTTAAGAAATTAAGTTGTAGAGGTGATGCAGTTTTGATAGCTACTCTGAATTGTTAGAGCTGTTGTACTTTTGCTATGGATTTTTATCTCTAGTTTATTTTGCTATTCAGAAATGTGTCTAATGAAAAAAAAGATGCTGCACAAACCACTGCTTGAGCCTGAATGTGCTTCTGTGTTTGGTTGAGTTATAAATGTTATTTCTGGCTGTGTCCTTCATACTTAGCTCTTCTTACAACAAATGGAAAGTCCTTAATTGTACCTAAGGGAATAGTTAACCCACAGTGGACATATGGTGGACAAAAGCTGAGTCTAGTAAATGGAATAAAATTATAAATGGTAAAGACGTAAGTACCTATAAAGCCTGGCAGTTATGACAGATCACGTATTTGAGATTAGCAAGTTTTGTGTGTAGAATAATACTCTTTTAGGCATATTTATGTTGTGTGTTGAGGTGCAGAGTGTATAGCCTAGTTAAAATGGTCTCCACAGTTATGTATAAATCATGTCTATTTTGTGCTGTTATGGTTTGATCTGTGTCTCTGATTCTAACAAGAAAGGCTGATGATCTCACATTTCTGCCAAGTGGCTGTTCCTTGATTGGGAGCAGTTAGCATTAACCTAGAACAGGTCTTGGGTCCGAATATTCGATGTATTATGGTCTCCAGTGAAAGGTTAAGTATTAATGGAAAATGGTCACAGTCCTTTTACTTAAAGGAAGCATGTTACTTGTAAGTTTTCTTTTGATTTTACTTTTACAGTTACATTGAATGTCTTCATTCATTTAGTCATCCATAAAGCAAATATTGCTCCACATGCAATGGATAATAAGTCTTTTTAGGACTTCTTGTGTGGTATGTTACAGATCATTAACTGCAAGTAACCACCTGACTTGAGGGACGCCTGGAAGCATCATTATAGTGAAGTAAACTTTTCTTTAGGTATCATTGTAGCACACTGATTTATAGCAATGTCACAAACTGCTACTATGAACATATATTCTCATTATTATTTAGAGAAGAGTAGAGAATGATAGTCTACTGTTGTAAAAAATATGTTATTGACAATGGAAAAATGTGAGTATAATTGTAGTCTCATTTTGTTTAATAATTAAGAAGCTAAGTATGCTACATGAACTGATGTTCTAAAATGTGTTCAGCTTATGTGTGTGATGAACATGTTTTAAAATCTCCATAATTTAAAACGCCTTTAAATTAAGCATCATAGAAAAGAACTTGGAAGATTTGTGTAATTATTTAGTAAAGCCAATGCAGGAAGCACTACTTCTGTAAGTGTATATATATAGTTTACAATTAAAATTTTTTAAATACTTAAAATATAATTATATTATTTCTCCCTTTCCTTCTCTTCATTCCTTCCCATGCACGGTCCCTCAAATTCATGGCCTTTATTGTTAAATTAAAAATATATTATGTTTAATGTATATTCCTAAATATATAAATATAATGTGTTGAGTCTCTATAATGTGCTTGTAAGCATATAACTTCAGAGTTGATAACTTGGCTAATCAATACAGCAGGTCATGAAACCTGCTCTTAGGAAACTTAAAATCTTGTACAAGTAAGCCTTTTAGTATTAGTGAAATATTTCCCAGCAAGATTTTCAGTCTACAAAAGAAAGATATTTAATTTAGTTGTATTGTATCATTGGGAAGAAGGAAAATCTGAAAAAGTTAAGGGAAAAATGTAAGGCTTAAGAGAATAGTAGAGCACAGAACTAAGTTCTTTAAAACTTTCCTGATGTTGCAACCCTTTACTACAGTTACTCCTGTTGTGGTGACCCCAACCATAAAATTGTTTTGTTGTTACTTCATAATGGTAATTTTACTACTATTTATAAATCATAATGTAAATATCTGATATGCAACCCTAAAAGGGACTTAACCCACAGGCTGAGAACCACTTTTCTAAACCTTTGATCTCCATTACCTCTCAAGTGCAGGAATTATAACCATATATCATCATTCCTATTTTTTTCATTCATTTCTTAATGATTTTAGTGAGTAATAAAGTAATGGGCTTCATGACATTTCATACATAAATATTACTACCTTTTGCTTTTATTTATCCCATTGGCTAGTTAGTGCTTAGGAAAAGAGCAAGGAAGGACTCTTTCTTCAGGCCCTAGAAGGAAGCTTGATCCTGTCATCTCTTTGACGTTTGGGGATTGTGCAGAATTTCTGTTGTTTGAGACAGTAGTGTGTGTTACTTTGACATGGCAGTTCTAGGAAGCCAGTGGTCTTCAGCTGAGAGTAAGAATGCTTTGCAATCTTATGTGGATATTTTCACATTGTATTTTCTCATGGGCAAGCTTTCATTGTCGACAATAGGGTTATCTCCAACTCCCCTTTTGAGACTGTCTCTCAAATCAAAGTCAGATTGACTTCAAAGGCATTTCATTCTGTTCCCATCCTTCTCAGTACTGAAATTACTGGTACATACCCCAAATGCCTAGCACTTAGACCCATTTTTAATACACAGAGCATGTCTTAGAGATTTCTGACTTTATACTCGAGATTTGGCTCTAATTTTTTATATTTAACAACATTCAAAAATGATTTTTTCAGATGGGATTTATTTATGCATTTAAATAGTTATGTGTTTATTATTTATGTATATATATATTCATTGTATATAGTGCTACATTTTATGAAGTTGTTATATATTCAAGTTGTTATATATTTTGACTATATTGACATAACTTCTCCTTCTCTTTTCATCCTCTTTTCTTCTGGCCTTCTCTTAGCTATTCTTCTGGTATTATCTCATGAGCATAATGCACATATGTGATCACACACACACAGTCTGTGATCTACAAATGAGAGAAACATGTATTTATCTTTCTGACTCTGGCTTATTTAATAAAATCCTGATAACATTTTGGTATCATTGGCTTATAATTCGTATGAGTTAAGTTTAAAGTTTTTAAAGTATTTTTATTCCATGTGCATTGATTTGTGTTTTACCTCCCTCTGTGTGAGAGTGTTGAAAGCCCCTGGGAGTGGAGTTAGATACTATTGTAAGCTTCCATATGGGTGATGGGAATTGAACCCAGGTCCTGTGGAAGAGCCACTGTGCTCTTAACTGCTGAGCCCAGTCCCTTATTGTTGCCTTTTAAATGGGTTTTCATTTTATTAATTAATTTTTCACAGTGTTTTATCTGACTTATCTTTTAGTTTGTTTTGTCTTCCTTTGACTTCTGCAGATCAACTAACTTTTGTTTTTTTAAATTGTTCCTCCTGGAGACTTTGACTTTTTCCTTTTTAAAGTATATTTCCTATTATCTAATTACAGGCAACATAATTTTATGCTTATAATACATTTCAACAAAGTATTCTTAAAATTTAACAATATTTAAAATTATCATTAAATTATTAAATTTAAAATTTATTCCAGAATTTCATCAGTAGTATAAACCAAATACCCCAAAAAGAAGTAGTTTTATACTCTTGCTGTTTTCTTGATGTGGTTTCATGTTAGGTGATTTACAATATACTTTGTTTCATGGTCACATATCTCTAACTTTTCTTTCTTTGTCTCTCTCTCTCTCTCTCTCTCTCTTTTCTTTCTTTCTTTCTTTCTTTCTTTCTTTCTTTCTTTCTTTCTTTCTTTCTTTCTTTCTTTCTTTCTTTCTTTCTTTCTTTCTTTCTTTCCAGGGTCACTCTATGTAGTCCTTGCTGTACTAGAATTCACTATGTAGACCAGGCTAGCCTTAAACTCACAGAAATCTGTCTGTGTGACACCCCCCCCCCCACATATATCTACACACACACATGTAGGTGTACACACACATAAAAAGATAATGTCTTTTTTATTAGATATTTTCTTTATTTACATTTCAAATGCTATCCCGAAAGTTCCCTATACCCTCCCCCTGCCCCTGCTCCCCTACCCACCCACTCCCACTTCTTGTCTCACTTTGGGTTTTCTTTATTGCTTATACTTCCCTTTTTAGGTCTTGGATGGTGTTGTTCAATTCCATCACCTGTTCGATTGTGTTTTCCTATAATTCTTTAAAGGATTTTTGTGTTTCCTCTTTAAGGACATCTACCTGTTTAGCAGTGTTCTCCTGTATTTCTTTTTCTGTTTTTTGTTTTTGTTTTTGTTTTTTTGTTTTTGTTTTTTTCTTTTTTTTTGAGACAGGGTTTCTCTGTGTAGCCCTGGCTGTCCTGGAGCTTACTTTGTAGACCAGGCTGGCCTCGAACTCAGAAATTCGCCTGCCTCTGCCTCCCGAGTGCTGGGATTAAAGGTGTGCACCACCATGCCCGGCACCTCTCCTGTATTTCTTTAAGGACTTCTACCTCTCTAGCAGCATTCTCCTGCATTTCTATAAGTGAGTTATTAATGCCCTTCTTAAAATCCTCTACCAGCATCATGAGGTATGCCTTTAAATCCGATTCTTGCTTTTCGGGTGTGTGGGGTATCCAGGACTGACTGAGGTGGGAGTGCTAGGTTCTGATGATGGTGAGTGGTCTTGGTTTCTGTTAGTAAGATTCCTAAGTTTGCCTTTCGCCATCTGGTGATCTCTGGAGTTAGTTGTTATAGTTGTCTCTGGTTGGAGCTTGTTCCTCCTGTGATTCTGTTAACCTCTATCAGCAGTCCTGGGAGTCCAGCTCTCTCCTGAGTCTCAGTGGTCAGATTACTCTCTGCAGGCAAGCTCTCCTCTAGCAGGAAAGGTGCACAGAGGCCTGGCGTTCAGAGCTGCCTCCTGGTTGAAGATGTAGACTCAAAACAGGGCCTGTCCCAGAAGATGTGTTGCCTCTGCAGTTTATTCACTCACCTGCACAGACTAGCCACTGAGGGACCCTGGACACAATATGACTCTCTCACCTGCTCTGGCCGACAGAGCTGTCACAGGTGGCCACCTTCCTCACCAGATGTCTGGAGCCCTAAACAGGGTCTGTCCCAGAAGCTAGGTTGCTTCTGTCTGTCCCAAAGCTGTGTAGCTTCTGTGGTCCACACTCTCACCAGTGCAGTGCCTAGGCGAACTGGAGCAAAGATGGCTCCTTTACCAGCTCAGGCAGTGAGAGCCCTTCCGGGTGAACACCTCTCCTCTGGCGGGGAAGGTGCCCATATGTCTGGAGCCAGAAACAGAGTCTGTCCCAGAAGCTGTGCTGCTTCTGAGGGCTGCCCGGAGCAAAGATGGCTCTCTTACCAGCTCAGGCAGTGAGAACCCTCCCTGGTGGATACCTCTCCTTGGGCGGGAAAGGTGCTGGATGTCTGGAGCCAGAAATGGGATCCTTCCCAGAAGCTCTCTTTTTTCTTTTGAATAGATTTATTTATTTTATTTGTATGAGTACAGTGTAGCTGTTTTAGAGACACCAGAAGAGGGCATCAGATCCTATTGCAGATGGTTGTGAGCCACCATGTCGTTGCTGGGATTTGAACTCCGGACCTTTGGAAGAACAGTCAGCGCTCTTAAACGCTGAGCCATCTCTCTAGCTCCTAGCCCATATTTTCTTACCACGTAGAATTTTCTATTTCTTTAAAAGACAGTTTCCTGGAACTTGCTCTGTAGATCAGGCTGGCCTTGATCTCACAGATCCACTTGCCTCTCACTCCAAGGTGTGCACCACCTCTGCCCACTTATTACTATGTAGAATTAAGATATTGTTTTGAAGAGCTACTCCACATTTTTGTTGAGTGGACTTTCTCTAATTTACTTATTTTTGTGTTTATGATTACTTCTTAATAAAATGATGTTTACAGTGCTCTATAGGAGGGAAAAATGAGCTTCAGTGAGTATTAGACTTCTGTAAACTGAGGAAGTGAGAAAATTGTCTATTTAGTGAAAAATTCTCATTGCTGTTGGTACCTGAAAAGCTATCATACCTATTTGTTGTAAATTCCTGTAGTGTAATCTTCCTCTATTCTTCAGATAGGTACTAGTTAGGAAAAATGTGAATCAAAATTGAGTATTTCCCCTTTAATTGCTCCCCCATGAATACAGCATTTACTATGAAATTTGTAAGTGCTATCCATAAGTATTGATTATATTTCTGACTTAATAGAAGCTTGTCAGCTTTTCTGAATATTTTTCTTGTGCTACCCAGTAAAAGACATCTATTATATGACAATGTCAGAACACGATTACACATTAAGAAAGCTACTGACTGAAAGAACTGTGGTTTTCAGAAGTTTAACTTCCTGTCTATCCCAAATAAGCTGACAGCTTTCTTTAGCTTCTTTTTGGTGTAAACCCACATGTTTATTATTTCAACTTCATAGAGCATATTGCATTTATGAACTAGACCACTGGGGTTTCATGCTGAGCGAGGAACATCGTGTGCTATATTTGAGTCTATTTCTCAGAGTATGTAATTTCCTAGAAGACATCTTAGTAAGAGAAAGACTACTGATGTTAAGTCAGATATTCTTGAACCGAGATTTTGGCCCAGTGTGTCTTCTGAGTAAGAACATTTAAAAATCTTTTAGCAAAAGATCTTTCCTTTTCAACAAGAGTTCAAATAGGCATTAGTAGCCAAATATGTTCTACTCAAAACACTAACTTTTAAAAATGAATACTTGAATGTGGAGTTTATAAAGTCCTTGGTTATGACTCAAATACATTTGGTTTTATCCAAAAATATAGAGAGACTACTTGGTTTTAAGAAAAATGTAATAATATGGCAGGNGACTGAGCAAAAGAAGTTATAATTGTTAAAACATATTAAGTAAAATTGTTTTATTTTCTTAAACCAGTTTAGATTTATTTTATTTTATATGCATGAATGTTTTGCTTTCATGTGTGTATATCATGTGCATCCTTGGTGTTTCTGGAAGTCAAAAGAGGGTATTGTATTCTCTGGAACTGAAGTTCTGGACAATTGTGAGTCACCATGGTAGTGGGCATTGAACCTGGGTCCTCTGTAAGAATAACACATGCTCTTTTTTTCCCCCAGTTGTTTGTTGAATTTATTAATAAGTATTTATTTATTCATTTATTTACCTACCCATCTATTTACTTTACCTCTAAATTGCACTTCCTCCATCTTCTCTCTCCCTCCGCCCTAGATACTAACCCACCCTGGCACATCAAGTCCCATCAGAACTAAGTGCATCCTCTCCCACTAAGGCCAGACAGGACTGCCCAGCTAAGGGAAAGGAATCCAAAGGCAGGCAACAGAGTCTAAGTAAGAGATAGCCCCCACCCCAGTTATTGAGGGACACATGAAACACATGCTTTTACATGCTGAGCGTTCTCTGGCCTCCACCCATTTTATTTTCTAAAAAAAAAATCTTTCTGATTTAAAACTGAACAGCATCAAAGAGGGTTAGTATAATTTTGCTTCTGTCTTTATAGGAACTTCTTCCCCACAATGCCACTTATAACCAGAGTTATAATTTGATATGCTAATATGCTGGGACTATGAACTGAAGGTTTTGCAGAGGAGAGTATATTTGACTTAAAACTGAGTTGCCTGTTTCTTCAGGATAAGCACTAAAATCACTGATTAATATTACATATATATATATATTTAAAGATTTATTTATTTTATGTATGTGAATATACTGTAGCTGTCTTTAGACACACTAGAAGGGGGCATCAGATCTCATTACAGATGGTTGTGAGCCATCATGTGGTTGCTGGGAATTGAACTCGGGACCTCTGGAAGAGCAGACGATGCTCTTAACCACTGAGCCATCTCTCCAGCTACAATATTCTATATTTTTAATGAATTAGTAAAAATTAATATTTATACTTAGTCTTAGGTTTATTCAGGAACTAATTTTTCTTTTTCAAAATAATTGTTTTTGTTTGAAATTGCCCTTTGCCTTTTCTGTAAATAAATGCATTATTTTCTTTAGAAGAGTACTTTTTTTAATGTTTCTCCTATTTATTCTTGTTATATTGGGTAGTAGTATCTTCTGAAAGTTCATTATACCACATGCTACCATTCAACCTAAGGACTTTCTGTAAAGGAGCTCAGCTTTATTAGAATTTAAAATTGACTTGATTAAAAAGCATTTTAATTATTTAGAAACATAATTGCATACTACAGTTCATTTCTTGTGAATGTAGACATCGCCACACATTGTTTCCTCTTGTTTTGGTTTTTTAATTACTCCTTTACTTACTTATTTATTCATGAGTTCCTCATACATAGCATAATGGTAGGAGAGACAGTAAAACAGAATTAGAGTGATGTACGTCGTACACACAGGGAAGAATAGGATGAATAAACCTGCTGAATTTTGGAAACAAGCTGGATTATAAGAGGAATGCACAACATTCTGTCACAGCTAGAATGTGAGGTTTAAGGCAGGAAGAGTTTGTATTTTATTAGGAGAAGTATAAAAAGCCATTAAAGGTAGGTATTTCAGCAGTAGTGTAAAGCAAAAGTCAATAAGTTATGACTTGTGACTCTTTTTGCTTTATTTACTTTATATGAGCCACTAGGAATGTTTTTACATGTTAAAATATTTAGAAAAAGCTTAGTAGAAGGATAACAATTATGATACCTGAATGAAAAAAAAAATCAAATGATGATATTCAGAAAGAGTGCTATTGGAAGAGAACCACACTTAGCCTGCTCATAGGATTGCTTTTTCACTAAAAGAGTAGAATAGTTGCTTCACATAATATAAGATCCACAAAACATAAACTACTTATAATCTGGCCTTTTACAAAAAATGTTTGCAGAGACCTGGTCTAAATGTAATTATAAAATTTTAGAGAGATACATACCAGATAGAAAGCAGTCTCGACTTTATATTGTCCATAAAGAACCCACTTAAACATTAATGCAGATATAAGTAGGTTTTAATAAGTAAGGAATGTAGGATGGAGAGATAGTTCAATAGTTAAGAGCATGGGGTAAGGAGACAGGTTCAGTTCCTAGCAACCACATATTTGGGTTTCAGCAATCCGTAACTCTAGGTAACTCCAGTTCCAGGATATCTAATAACACCTTCTGACCTTAGCAGGTATGCATGTGGTACACAGACACATTCAGGTAAAATAATTACTTTTATATACATAAAAATAAACCGAGCAGTGGTGGTAATGCCTTTAATCCCAGCACTTAGGGCTAAGAATGACATAGTTTCTTATTCTCTGTATGGTAACTAGTGTGTCTTCTCTTTGTTAGTTGGTATTCAAATAGAATTTATTCATCTGATGAATAAAAAATAAAGGTAGAAACGTTGTGGGGAAACTTTCCAGCTGTGTTGTGAAGAGATGCTTAACTATGGTTTCCTTCCTTTTTAAAGATTTGTTTCATTTTATATATGGTATGTATATATGTTGTCCATGAGACCCTAAAGGCATAACATACTTGAGTCATAGAACATAGAAAAAAAATCAAGTTGATATTACTTGGAACCATCATCCCTACTGATTAACTTTCATAGTGCTGGAAGGTGCTCTGCACAGTAATGTAGGAGAAAAGTAATTATCAGTTTCACCCAGCTGTGGACCTTGTGAGCTATGATGATGACCTGGCTGGCAAGACATTTTCATTGATTCAGTAATGGCACACATGCCATGGGAGTCACCAACCATTTTCTGTTTGGATTTAAGGTCTGCTTCACAAGCTGGAACTCATGCCTGGCATAGAACCAGTAGTTAGGTAGATCATAGGCCTGATGGGAAAGCCTATTGCTATGAAGAAGCAAATAGGACATAGTAGTAAACTGATTTCTACTGAGTTCTCACTATGTCCATATGTTAGTGCATCTCTCAAGCATCAAAGAAGCTTTTCTTTGCAAAAGGGTAACATTTAAAAGAAGGCATAACAATCTTAAACGTGTATAAACTGACAAAAAAGTTGAAGATTACAAGTAAAAGCTGATAGAACAGAAAGAACAACACAAATCCACCATTGTATTTGATCACTGCCATCTTTGCATAGACTGACAGAATTCAATCAGTAGAGATGTTGATGACCTGAATAACCCCAGCCATCTAGTCTCTCTCTCTCTCTCTCTCTTTTTTTTATAGTACATTCTAAATTAGATATGATCACTCACTCCTGTAATCTCTATATTTGGGAGGGTGTGGCAAAAGGATTAACAAAAGTTGGAGTCTAGTCTGGGTTACAGAACATGACCCTGTCTTCAAAACAACAAACAAACTAGTAAACAATGAATAAAGGAAAAAGAACTTTGTACACCACAACTTAATAGATGCTGCTTTCAAATTCACACAAGGTATTTATCATGATAGGAAGTGTTCTCACCTATAAGGAATTAGTAATGAAATTCCCTTTTTAGCACTTCACAAATAGTTTTAATGATTATTCATATTTTATATAAGCTGGCTAGAATGATTCTTATTTGAAAAAGAAAAAAGGATAAGTAACTATAGTAAAAGATTCAAATATGGGGGCTGGAGAGATGGCTCACTGGTTAAGAGCACTGACTGCTCTTCCAGAAGTCCTGAGTTCAATTCCCAGCAACCACATAGTGGCTCACAACCATCTGTAATGAGATCTGATGCCCTCTTCTGGTGTGTCTGAAGAGAGCAATGGTGTACTTACATACATAAAATAATAAATCTTTTTAAAAAAAAGATACAAATGTGGAAAATGCTGAATTTGTTCTGTGACAATAATGTAATTAAAGCAGAAATCAGTACTAGAAAAATATGAATAGTATACTAAAGTATTCAGAAATTAAGCAGTTTACTTCAGAACAGGCTATTGAGGAATAGGTAAATATAATAGGTAAATAAATAGGTAAAAAATACTTTGATTGACCAAAACATGAAAACATTGTACCAAGGTTTGGTGTCTATAGCTAAAGCAATATTTGAAGAAATATGATTAGCATTAAGTCTTTGTTTAAGGAAATAAAGGCTTTGTAAACCAATGATTTGTCTTTACCTTAAGAAAAGAAAAAGAAAAGGCATAAGGAAGAAAAAAATGAAAGAGCAAAAGTTTAAAGGAGATAAAAAATGGGACTGGAGAGATAGTTCAGTGGGTAAGAGCACTGACTACTCTTTCATAGGCCCTGAGTTCAATTCCTGAAGGCCACATGGTGGCTCACAACATTTGTAATGGAATCTGATGCCCTCTTCTGGTGTGTCTGAAGAGAGTGATGGTGTACTGACATACATGAAATAAATAAATCTTTTTAAAAAAAGGAAAAGAAAAGAGAGAAAAGGAAGAAAGAATGAGAGAGAGAGAGAGAGAGAGAGAGAGAGAGAGAGAGAGAGAGAGAGAGAGAAAAACAAAAATAGAGGCTTAGAGTGGTAAAGCTTTTACNTGACATACATGAAATAAATAAATCTTTTTAAAAATAGATACAGAATAGAATAAAAACGAACACAGAAAGAGAGAGAGAGAGAGAGAGAGAGAGAGAGAGAGAGAGAGAGAGAGAGAGAGAACAACAAAAATAGAGGCTTAGAGTGGTAAAGCTTTTACTGCAACAACCATGGTGACATGAATTTTAAAGAAGATTAGAGTTACAGGTATCAGAAAAAAAGATGGAAGTCATAATAGATATATAAACATATCACATTAACAAAAATTATAAAAACAAAACCATCTGGGCTAGCCAGATGACTAAGCAGATAAAAGCACTTGCTGCTCAGGCCTGGTAACTATGTAATCCTTCAGTTTTTTTTTTTTAAATCATATATGTACTCAGCAGTTAAGAGCATTTATTGCTATTAAAGAGGACATGAGTTTGTTTCTCAGCTTACTCATATGACAGCTTACAATAGTATGTGTCTCCCATTCCAAGTTATGTAGAACTCTCTTCAGGCACAGCTGTTACAGGAAGCAACAAAAGTAGCCAGCCACAAGTACAGAAAGATTTTACTAACTTAGAAAATGCTATGCATCCATTTATATTCATTATCCATTTCAACTGTCATTATAGGAGTTGTTATGTGCTATCCGTGACCAAAAAGGATTTAAATAATCTAACTAATGATGCTAAATGACTTGAGTAAGTAGTAGGAATTCTTACATACTCCCCTCTTTGCTCTCTTTATATTGATTGCCGTAGTGGCTCTGATCACTTCATATATTTAAGAGGAGTCATTGTTACCTCTCAGAATCCCTATAGCATGATTTAAGTGCATGAATGTGTATGCTGTGAAAGTTGATTAGGAAAATGTTGACATAGTATGAAGAATCTAAAAAGAATTGCTAGATCTATGAAATTAGTAAATGAGGATCTAGAAGAGTTAGGTAGTAGATAATTGAAGAGCAAACCCCTCAAGGCTCATGATATAAGTAGATCAAAAGACTGTGACTTGATAGCTAAAGGATTACTGGAGGTCCTTGGGAAAAGTCAGAAAAACTACAACTATTTTTGCAATAATGACCTTCTCTTAGGATAATATGAAATGTCAGATCTTAAAAGAATAGTGTAATTTTAAGAACAATTTTAATACAATGAGATACATGCAGAAAATACATGTATAGGTTTTAAAGATTTATATATTTTATTTTATGTGTCTGTGTATGCCCAAGTGTATATATATATATACATGCTGCATGTTTGTAGGAACTCAGAGGCCAGCAGAAGGGTCAAATCCCTTGGAACTGGAGTTACTATTAGTTGTGGGTTACTCATTGTGGTTGCTGAGAACTGAACCTGGATTTTCTGCAAGATCAGCAAGTGCACTTAACCACTGAACCATCTCTCCAGGCATATGTATATATGTAGCCCCTATGTATATAGTTTAAAGAATTATTACAAAGCTAGAGCATTGCTCATTGCCAGTATTGATCAGGCACCTTTCTTGCTAACTCATTGCTACTCATATAGTAGTTGTATCCATTGCTTTTCCTTTATTTTCCTTTATTTGCCTATATCACTCATCTACTATTGATCAAAATTAGTTTTGCCATTCCAAATTGCATTCTGCGTTTTCTTATCACATGTATGAGATTTATTCTTATTGTAATATGAAACTATGGATTTTGAAATATAACATTCCTATAAAATGAAAAGGTCAATATTTTAAACAATGTTTTTCAATTTTTTTTAGTGGTATTAACTCTTTTTAAAGTCTGGTAGAGGGGGCTGGAGAGATGGCTCAGTGGTTAAGATCACTGACTGCTCTTTCAGAGGTCCTGAGTTCAATTCCCAGCAACCACATGGTAGTTCACAACCATCTGTAATAGGATCTGATGCACTCTTCTGGTGTGTCTGAAGATAGCTACAGGGTACTCATAAACATAAAAATAAATCTTAAAAAAAAAAAAAAAAAGAAAATAGGTTCCACAGCGAGCCTACAGACAAAAGTAAAGTCTGGTAGAATTCTGTGTTTAAGCAGTCTGACCCTGAGTACATTTTGGAGGAGAGCATTTAAATCACTGCTTCTATTTTACTAGCGGCTGTAGATTTGTTTAAATTGCTTATCTAATCTCCATTTAACTTAGGGAAGTAGTATATAGTGGAAGTTATCAATTTCTTTCAGATTTTACAATTCAGTGGAGTACAGGTATTCAAAATGTGTAATTCTCTGGATTTCCCCACTGTCTGTTGTTATGTCCTACTTTTCATTCCTAGTTCTGTTAATTTGTCTATTCCTTTTCTACCTTTTAATTAATTAGAAAAGGGTTTGTAAGCCTTAATGATTTTCTCAAAGAACCAACTCTTTGTTTCATTAATTCTTTACACACACACACATTTAATTTCTGTTTTATTGATTTTAGCCCTAAGTTTGATTATTTTTGCCATCTATTCAATTTACATTTGTGCTATTAAGTTACTAATATGTGATTGTTTCATCTTTGTTTTAATGTAGGCATCAGTGCTATGAACTTCCTTGTTAGGGCCATCTTCATTGTGTCCTAAAGTTTAGGTATGTTGTATATTCATTTTCATTCAATTCTAGAATTAATTTCTGTCTTGACCCATATTTTTTTTAGGATTTATTTATTATTAAATGTAAGTACACTGTAGCTGTCTCCAGAAGAGGCCAACAGATCTCATTAGGGATGGTTGTGAGCCACCATGTGGTTGTTGGGATTTGAACTCAGTATCTTTGGAAGATTAGTGTTCTTAACCGCTGAGCCCAGTTTCCATGAATTTGTAAGCTTTCACCAAAAAAACCTTTCACCCAAGATTTGTCCTGCCTACAAGATATGGAGGGATAAAGATGGAACAGAGACTGAGGGAATGGCCAACCTATGATAAGCCCCACTTGAGACCTACACCATGGGAGAGAGCCAACCCCAGATACTATTAATGATACTCTAATCTGTATGCATCCAGGAGCCTAGCATGGCTGTCTTCTGGAAGGCTTCATCCAGCAGCTAGTAGAGATAGATGTAACGAACCACAGCCAAGGAATAGGTGGAGCTTAACTAGAGTAGGGGGGAAGTTCTAGGGGAGCTGGAGTGGTCAAGGACACCACAAGACCTACAGAGTAAATTAACCTGCTCTCATGGGGGCTTCCAGAGACTGAACCACCAACCAAAGAGCATGCAGAGGCTGGACCTAGGTACCCTACACATATGTAGCAAATGTACAGCTTGGTCTTCATGTGGGTCCTGTATAGATTGAAGCAGTGGTTGTTTAAGACTGCTGCCTGCTTTTGGATCCCTTTCCTCTTCCTGGGCTGCCTTGTCTGGCCTCAGTGGGAGAGGATTCACTTAGTCTGGCACATCACTTGATGTGCCAGGTTAATGTGCAGGTTAATACCCATGTGGACACTATCCTTTCATTGAGGAATGAAGCAGGGGGAGTGGAGGGAGTGGGTTTGAGTGTGGACTGGGAGGAGAGAGGGTCTGCAATTGGGATTTAAAGTTAATAAATATTTCATATTTATTTATTTATTTATTTATTTATTTATTTATTTATTTACTATACATGCTGTTTACAATCCCCCCTCACCTCCCAGTTCCCCCTTCACATAGCCCCTCCCCCTTACTTTTCTTTGCCTCTGAGGATTAGGGAAGACCCCCTTGGGCACCAACCCACCCTGGCACATCAAATCTCTGCAGAACTAGGCACATCCTCTTTCACTGAGGCCAGACAAGACAGCCCAGTTAGGGGAAGGATCCATAGGCAGGTAACAGAATGAGGGACAGCCCCAGCTCCAGTTGTTGGGGAACCAGTATGAAGACCAAGCTGTACATCTACTACATATGTGTATGTGTGTGTGTGTGGGGGGGTTAAGTCCCGCCCATGTTTGCTCTTCATTTGGTGGTTTGGTCTTTGGGAGCAACCAAAGCTCCAGGTTAGTTGATTCTGTTCTTCCGATGGAGTCTCTATTCCCTTTGGATAGCTCAATCCTTCCCCTAACTCATCCACGAGATTCCCAGAGCTCCATCCAATGTTTAGCTGTGGGTCTCTGCATTTGTGAAGCCTCTCAGAGAACAGTTATGCTAGGCTCCTGTGTGCAAGCATAACAGCATCATTGATAGTGTCAGGGATTGGTTCTTGCTCGAGGGATGGGTCTCCAGTTGGGTCAGTCAATGGTTGGCCATTCTCGCAGACTCTTTTTTGTCTGTGCATTTCTTGTAGGCAGGACAAATTTTAGGTCAAAGGTTTTGTTGTGGGTGGGTTGGTGTCCCTCCACTGGGTGTCCTGCCTGGCTACAGGAAGTGGCTACTTCAGGTTCCATATCCCCCTCTTGTAGGAGTCTCAGCTAGAGTCACCCTCCTAGACTCACTGGTGTTTCCTCCATCCCAGGTCTCTGGCATGTCCTAGAGATGGTTCCCTGTGGCCCTTTCCTGCTGCCCATTTCCATTCACTCTCCATGCTGTTTCTCCCCAGATCTCCCCACATCTGATTTCTTCTGCCCTGCTCCCCTACACATCCCCCTTTTTAATTTTTAAAAAGTTAAAAAAAAAAACAAACTTTTGTATGTATTCCTTCGGTGATAGGTGTCAGAGTGCAAAGAGAGACCGTAGCAAGTGTCCTGCTGCTGGGAGTGAGTCGGGGGGGGTTGAAGGGAGGCTGCCGCTGGTGGTTGGCCAAGAGATGGAGGTGAGCCCAGGGAGTAGATTTGGATGGGTGGAGAGAGAGGTGAAGATCTGTAGTTAGCCTACCTCTTTCCCTGGCTGAACTGGCCTTCAGGTTTCTGGGAAATGCCTCTTGAAGTTGAGGACTTGGATAAAATATGAATGTGGGGTAAGGCAGTTTGGAGGGGAAGATATGTGTGATCCACTGGAGGTGGGAGCAGGGTGAGGAAGAGAGGCTGCAGCAGATGCTCTATATTAAACCTGAAAGTAGTACTGGGGGCTTAGGTTTGGAGGAAAGCAGGGTTAAGTGAAGATCTGCAGTTAGTCTGTCTGCTTCACTGCTTGGAGTGGACTACAGCTTCCCAAGGAATCTTTTGTCCTTATTTTAAAATCCTAAAACCTTTTGTCCCTACCCAATCAATACTTTTGAAGTCGCTACTATATTTGGAATTGCTTTGTTTACTTGTTTTGTTTTCAGCTGCATATAACAAGAATTCAGTAAGCATCACAGAAGCACTAACACTTGTTATCTCAAGAACATTGAACCTTAATGGAATCGATTTTTTAAAAAAAGATTTACTTATTTTATGTATATGAGTATACTTTAGCTGTCTTCAGACACACTAGATCCCATTACAGATGGTTAGGAGCCACCATGTGGTTGCTGGGAATTGAGTTCAGGACCTCTGGAAGAGCAATCGGTGTTCTTAACCACTGAGCCATCTCTCTAGCACTAAAATCTAAAGTTTTGTTTCTCAAAAGTTCTATGAAAGATTTGAAAGGAGTATCCTAACCTGAGGAGAATGCTTGCAACAAATATGGACGGTATCATCACTGTAAGATGTGCTTCTTCTAGTGGGTAAGCAGGCCAGTAGAAATTGGAAGGACCAGACAGCTCATTAAAAAAAGTTAGTGTATAGAAAACTGTTAAATTGCCTTCACATCTTTAAACTGACTTTAGAAACTAAAGTAGCTTTTTGGAAGGCACAGTGCTCTTTTCTATCCCTGTGTGGAACTCAGTAATAGTGAAGGGAGTTACTTTGGTAAAAAGGTTAATTTAAGGAACTGCAAAGTTAAAGTCGAGTTCTGCTCATTTTTTAAAAATTTTCTTGCATTAGTAATTTTTTGAATATGGCATGATTTACTATGGCATCATAGAAAGACAGCATTAGAGAGTGTACATGGCAGGGTAAAATTAAACACATGCTCACAATCAAATTAATGTATCTCATCTGTCTTCAACTAATAACAATCTGTCATGTTATCTATCTGAGTAGGGGCATAAACAGTTTATTTTGTGTTTGGAGTAACTTCCTGGAGGTAGTTAATATGACAAGTAGTTTGTTTGAATTGAGTATAACCAGATCAACACTGGATGTTTCCTTGATAACCTAAAAATTACTGTGAAAATCTACACAAGTGCTGTATTTATATTTTGCTTTTACTTCTTTGTGTTCAGTTGTGGCAGCCTTTATAATCATTTCACAGAGAATATTGTTGCTGCTGTTATATGTGGTATGAGTCATAGCAAAAATAGTTGATATTTTGAATGCTGTTTTCTTTGACAGGCACTGGACATTAATAGTGTAACTAATAAGCATATTAGAGTACTTTCACTTTTTTACAAAGTATAGTTACTGATTTGAATGAAAATCATTAATTATAGACAACATTATGATTGGATGTTGGAAAAGAAGTACATGGTTAGTCAGTAAGCTGCTGAGTTTAAGGCCTGCATAAAGATAAGGTCTGTTATAAACTGTTTCAAACTTGAAAACTGAGTATCATTTAATCTCATCAGCTCTGATTACATTTTATACAACTAGGTTTTAAAAATCTATTGTCTATTTATTGCTTTGACCACAATGATCAGTAACTGTGTAGATAGTTGCTGTGGAAATCCTGAATAAGGTGAATGAAATATAGTTAAACTGGGACATGTAAAGGTTTTCTGATATATCCGACCCACATGTGGACATGCATGAGTGTTCCTAACTATATAAGTAAAACATACTCAGTCTGTATAATGTTATTTGTTTGTATGTTTTCAGGGATGATGGTTTGAGACAGAGCTTTACTATGGAGCCCTGGCTGCTCTGGAAGTTGCTGTGTAGATCAGGCTGACCTCAGACTTAAGAGCTCCTCCTGCCTGTGCCTCCCAAGTGCTGGGATTAAAGGCTAATACCACCATGCCTGGCAAGGATATATTCTTTACTACCAACCTTTCCTTCCTGTCCAGGAAAGAACTATAGCTATATGCAGCCCACTATCCTTTACATTTGCTCTAATGTAGACAAGTAATTGGGGTTATTTAGTTACTTTGAAAGGTTTACTTGTGTTTTTATTTATGTGCATGTTTCTTTTTGTGTTTCTATGTATGGGTGAGTGCCCAAGGAGGTCATGGAGTTGGAGTTACAGGGAATTATGAGCTGCAATGTAGATGCTAGGAACCAGACTCAGATTCTCTAAGAGAGCAGCAAGTTCAACTAACTGCTGAGCCATCTCTCCAGTCTTAGAAACGGCTGGTACTTAAATGAGACTTCTTATATAGGACTTCTTATATATGACTTCTTATATATGACTTCTCCTTTCTTGCTCAGTTAAGTTCAACAGTAAAGATCATCTGTTTGGATATGAAGTATTTGCTCTAACTGGAATTATACAGTATTGTTCTTTTAATGACTGGCTTGTTTTATTTGGCCCAATAACTACAAGTTGAAGTTTGAGTCAGGTTTCTTCATCTTAAAGGCTGAATAACTATTTTGTATTCACCACTTTGGTTTATTCATCTATTAATATCCATTTGGGTTCATTTCTTGTCTCTTATCTCTGATGCTGTTATGAGTGTGGACATGCAAAAATTCTTTTTCAATACTCTACTTTCAATTTCGGAAGTAAGATCATATTCTAGCAAGACCTTGGATTTTCTGAGTATCTTCCATATTGTTTTTTACAACACTTGTGCCACTCAATATTTCTGCCTTAGTACCCAAATGTCTCAATGTTTGCACATTCTTACCAACACTTACTATTTTAAAAAATGTTTTATTGATTTTTTTTTTGTGAATTTCACATCATATACTTCAATCCTACTCATCTTCCTGTCCCTTCATATCTGCTCTCTGCTCTTGTCACTTCCCTCCAAAAGAAAACAAAAAATAGAAATAAAAAACAACTCCCGGGCTGGTGAGATGGCTCAGTGGGTAAGAGCACCCGACTGCTCTTTCGAAGGTGCAGAGTTCAAATCCCAGCAACCACATGGTGGCTCACAACCATCCTTAACAAGATCTGACTTCCTCTTCTGGAGTGTCTGAAGACAGCTACAGTGTACTTACATATAATAAATAAGTAAATCTTTTAAAAAAAATTAAAAAAAAAAAAACAACTCCCCCCAAAACTCTCTCTCCATGGAAGCTGCTGCTGTGTGTCAGTGTTTCACACAGTACACTCTTTTGCCCAAACAGTTATACTTTCAGATGTTCATTACAATGCGTCCGTCATTGGGCTGGCTTGAGATCTCTGACTTTTGCTATACTATCAATACTGGATCCTCATAGGGACTCCTCCAGGATATTCTGTTGTTGACCTGTGTTATGTTGGTCCTGTAACTTTGGACCCTTAATACACCCCAGCATTTCATAGATGGAGTATCCACCCCATCTGTGGTATATGTGTGTGTGTGTAGGGGGGGACTTCTCTCCCACACTCATGTCACTATCAACATGATTGGAGTGGGTTTATTTAGAACCCTGGATCTGGGCCTGGGCCTGGGTAGAAGCTGAGTTGGTTAGTTCACCGGCACTCCTACACAGTACCACTGGGGCAGGCTCTCCCACTTTGCTCAGGAAAGTGACAGAGCCAAGTTTTCTGCTCTCACATCCTTAGAGCTGGCTCACCCAGGCCCCACCACCAGGGACAGCTCTACAGTGCTACCCAGGTGAGGCTCTTGACCAGCTCATCCACTATCTATAGGTTGTGTTGGGGGGCGGGTGTGAGTGTGACTTCCTTCCCGCACTCATGTCACTATCAACATGATGTCAGGTGTCAGCCCAGACTAGTGACATCGCATGGACCTTACAGAAAATCATAATGTGTAAAAATTGTTGGTAGTTCTTGGGTTAGGTTAGCAATTTGACTTGGAAAAAAGCAAGGAGGAGCCACAAGCAGCTTCTTCAGCAGTTTGTGCTGCAAAGGTGTTATCATTAAAACACTGTTTTCTGGGATTCAGGAAATAGTTGTGCTTTCTTTTCAGAATTATATTTTCATCCTAGTCAAAGTAGACGAACAATTCTCTGTGTTGAGAACATACGTCATTTTTTTTTCTTTAGTTTTCCACAGAATGTCATTTTCCTTGTTTTCAGCATTGAAAGAGAGTAAAGCAAGTATCAAAGCTGGCCTGCTTAAACTAGCTCTACTTTAGTCTAAATACAAAACCTAGCGTGCCACACAACGAGTTCTAATATCTCATGTGATGGTTATCCTTGATTTATCTTGATGGGATCTAGAGTTACCTAGGAAACAAGTCTCTGAAGATGCCTACAGGGGGTTATTTACATTAAGGTGATGGTCATGCTCACTCTGGATGGCACCATTCCATGGGCTGGAGTCTCAGACTGAATGGAAGAGAAAGTAGAATAAGGTTCATTCCTATAAAATCATGAGTACTGTATTTACAATGTTTTCCTCTTCCATCTCCCCTCAGCACTCCCTCTTACCTCAAATTCATGGCTTCTTATTCTTTGTTACATGTATATTCATATAAAGTTATAAACACAACTTGCTGAGTTCATTAGTGTTGCCCCTAGGTATGGGTTTTGTTTTGTTTTTTTCCATTCAGCCAGGAAGAAATAAAAAGAAAAGAAAACAAAAAATCATCTTCCTGTTTTACAAGGTCAGCAGTGTAAGTGGAGTGCAAGACTCAGTTGTTTTCTAGGGGAGTTCTAGAAACTTTAGCCTTCACACTAAAAACGTAATATTATTTTCAATAAAGCCTTTTATGAA
This sequence comes from Mus pahari, assembly GCF_900095145.1. NCBI lineage: Eukaryota > Metazoa > Chordata > Mammalia > Rodentia > Muridae > Mus > Mus pahari. The sequence continues at coordinate 34,647,026 of NC_034602.1, read as the reverse complement.
ATGAGAAAGCATTTTTAGGTGATAGTCAATCGCTAGACACGCAAGCTTCTAAGTTTTTACAAGTTGGCCAGATCACTTCCTCAGGAAATCGGTTTACTTTTTTTTTTATTATTATTTTTATCTTCTCCCCCCATCGATTTACATTTTTAAAAAAGTTTTCCCTGCTGACTCAAAGAGCTTAATTACATTTTAAGTCATGTGACTATATTTGTTGTATAACTTGATATCATTAAATAAACCTCTAGAGGGTTATAGTGTTGTGCACAAGAAACCATTCAGTAAAGGATTTCATCTGAAAAGAAAATAGTGTGCTATTAATATTAGATATGAATTCTATTCTGTGCCTAAAGCCCTGGAAACATATGTTGCTCACTATCCTCAAAGGCGATAGATACTGTTAAAAGCTTGGAAAGCAGCTTGTGTCTTTGTGAAAGTAAGCTGTAGTGTGAATAAATTAATGTCACTATAGAATTAATGTCACTAAGAAATTTCAGAGTTGTTCTAATTATTAAATTATCTTGTAAGTAATTAAGCTATTTCCAGCCAAATATACTTGTGTTTGTATGTCCTATCTTCTGTTAGTAACTGTGCTTAAATGTAGTTCATTGAGCAGATGTGTTTTAACCTTGTCATGGTGTGTGAATTTAGATAGGTGATACTGTAGTACAGTAACACATATTTTTGAGCACTTACTTGCCAATCCTTGTTGACTATCTAATTCTGGCTAATATTGAAATAATGATATATTAAATAGGTATATTCATTGTTCACAGTTTATAAATGTGGAAACTGAAGCACAAAGAAAGTTAAAAAAAATCGCCTAGTATTATACAGTGGGAAATAGTATTGTAAAGTTAAGTTTTAAATATGTTAAATATACTTTTTTGATTCTAATATTGAGTTTGTTTTCTCTTTAACATTTTCTAGTTGACTTGGAGCATATGCGAACAGTAAAACCTGATAAACACTTACGATTTTGCCAGGAAAATGGTTTTAGTAGCCACTTTGTTTCAGCCAAGACAGGAGACTCTGTAAGTAAAGCAATGAAGTTTGTTGTAAGTGATACTTTACCTTTCTTATGTGCCTGGGTACCTCCTCCTCCTCCTCCTCCTCCTCCTCCTCCTCTTCCTCTTCCTCTTCCTCTTCCTCTTCCTCTTC
>NC_034602.1:34629424-34645818 GCF_900095145.1 Mus pahari | reverse complement strand
TTCTTCTTCTTCTTCTTCTTCTTCTTCTTCTTCTTCTTCTTCTTCTTCTTCTTCTTCTTCTTCTTCTTCTTCTTCTTCTTCTTCTTTTCTTTCCTTTTCCTTTTTTAAATTACTTTTATTTTTTTACAGTCCAGTTGTTACCTCTCTCCCTGTCTGCCCTCATACAGTTCCTCCTCCCATCCCTCCTCCACCCTGTCTCCCAGAGTATGTCACCCCCCCACACTCCCCCCCCCCTTACACCCAGGAACTACACTTCTACTTCTTAACAAGGAACACTGGTGTTTTTGGAGGGAAGACATAAATAGAACATATGAGAATGCTTATTTTGGTTAGTTAATTTTATAGTAGATTTAACAAGAATTATAAAATACCCAAGTCACCCATAATTCTGGTCTTTAAGGATGCCCACTCAGACCCTTAGAGGATCCTCTTGTATTCTCTCACTGAAGGCCTCCCTGTGTTGCTTTCTTTGTGTCAGGTGTGTCAGTCTGATTGTCTCTGTTGCATAGGTGCATCTTCTATAGCTCCTGTCACAGGGCTCGCTCTGAGGTTGAGTGGTAGAGAAACCATTTGTGAGCCCAAGTAATGATATTTCAGGCCCATCATTTTAACCAAAACAAATGTTCATTAAACACTAAGATCATGGTCTAGTGGTTTTATATTGTGTTTCTTTTATTTAATGTTTTATCTATAAAAATTTTCCCATGTCATTTAATGTTATAAAATAAATTTAATCATTTATTAAATGTTCAAAATGTATTTAATTATGCACTATTGTTCTTGGACATGTAGGTTTTTTTCTAAATTTCAAATTTGAGTTTTATTAGGAAATTTTAGTAACTTTTAATGCTTTGTTTTCTTTAGATAGATTCATTGACTGGAGATTGAAACATGTTACCAGATGTTCACCAGAAAGACTAAATTAACAAATTCTTTTCCTAGTATTGTAAGATTGCTATTCCACTGGCCCTTGTAAGACTAAGGATTTAATTGTTTTTAAACCTTTACCCCAGTGGTAGAGCAGTACATATAAGAATACAACAATATACAGCAATAAAAACCTTACTAATTTTGAATTTCTTTCATGAGAATTTTGATTGAAAGTTACTATATTTTGCTAACTATTCACTTTTTACTTAGCCATTTCTATTTTTTATTGGTTAAACAATACTATGTTTACATTCATAGAGGAAACAATAACTGATTGTTATCACTCTTGCAATTATTTGTCCCTGTCCAGTTTTTGGTTCATTCCTTTGTTTGTTTTTTGAGACAAGGTTTTTTTATGTAGCTCAAACTGTCTTGGGATTTGCTCTGTAGATCAGGCTTAACTTGAACTCAGAGATCCACCTGTCTCTGCCTCCCAAGTGTTGCCATTAAAGACATGCATCACCATGCCTGTCTACTGTCCAGTGTTTTGTTAAACTTTGTTTGTTTGTTTGTTTTCCCTTTCATTTGGTGCTAGGGCTAGGGCCTTGCTTATGACTGATAATTGTTTGCCTTTATGTATGTGTATGTGCTTGCTTGTGTGAGTTCTTTTTTGTGCCCCACATGAATGCAGGACCCCATGGAGGCTAGAAGAGGGCTTGGGATCCTCTGGAACTGGCATTAGAGGTGGTTGTAAGCCACCATGTGGGTGCTGGGAAATAAGTCTTGCGTCTTCTGGAGGAGCAGTAAGCACTCTTAACTTCTGAGCCCTCTCTAGTCCCCTAGAAATAAGTTAGGGAACTTTTGACTTATATTTAGTAAGTGATCCTAAGGTGAATTGAGCTAGAAACCTGGTAGGATAGTTATAGAGCAAGTTATACAGCAAAAATGGCTAGGACTGAAGCTCCAGAGATTATAGAGGACCTGGCAAAAGGCAACTACATATTCAAGGATGTTTATAAAAAGGTTCCTAATGTATAGCTGTAATGGACTCTATCACTCCTTTACCTTGAACAGATAAAACACAGTAAATAGTACCAAGTTGTTTTACTCGGGGAATAATGAAGAGTTTGGACATTGATAAGAGAACTGAAAGTGTTAATGGTTTGGAAAGCAAGACCTGTTAAAACAGACTAAAGCCAGCTCAGGAGACCAGTGTAGAACTGATAGTCCAGAGCTGTAAAGTGTATGTGAACTTATTTTCATATTCTTAAGGAATTATGGGAGTTTATTATGCTATTGGATGTGTTGGTGTGTTCTTTACATTTATCATTGTAATTGTTATGTTAAATCCTTTCAAATGGGGCTGGAGAGATGGCTCAGCTGTTCAGAACACTTGAGGCTCTTGCAGAGGACCTTAGTTTGGTTCCCAACATCCACACAGTGGCTTACAACCATCTGTAAACTCCATTTCTAGGGGATCTGACACCTTCTACCTCCACAGACACCAGGTACACATGTGCTGTACATAAATGCATGTAGGTAGAAAACTCAAATACATAAAATAAAAATAAACCATTAAAAATCTTTAAAAATGTTTTTGTTAATAAATGTATGTTTAGACTAATTCATTGAATTTCTTGGATTTTCAAATTATGGTTTAATTCTTTAAAAATGATTTCACTTTATATGGTGACATATTTGACAACTGGAGCCATTTTTGGAATACTTGCTGTTTATGCTTCTTTAAAAAGTTTAGTATACTTGAGGTAACTGAAGCATGTCTGTTTTAAATCATTTAAACTTATTTTTGTTATGTAGGTCTTCCTGTGTTTTCAGAAAGTTGCAGCAGAAATCCTGGGAATCAAATTAAACAAAGCAGAAATAGAACAGTCACAGGTGATTATCTTAAAATTTATATTTTAAAAAGTAATGAATTTCTTGTGACAATTTTTTATTCATCAGTTTTTCCCCAATTATTCTATGTACATGTTACCCAAAACCTTGGAAATAGATTACATGTATAAATGAGTATTTATTGCAGAAGATGAAAAAATGAATTTTTACAAAATAATGATAGTCTTACAGTTTTGTCCCTTTTGGTGGAGAACAATGAATAAAATTTTATCAGTTCTTAGTTAATGGATTAAGGTTCAGAGAATCCTGTCATGTGTTTTCTTTTGTTTTTTCTTTAGAGAACCTGACTGTGTAGCCTCTGGTGGCTTCCCCTACCTTCACTTCTAAAGTGTGGGGTTATAGGCCCTGCTTGTACTTCATGCTTCTTTAGGGTTATCTGTTGTTCTTTAAAAGACATTGCAGTAATTTTATTTCTTCATATTATTTTGTTACTTTAATAACGTAAGTTACTGAAGATTTCGGTGCTCTTTCACTATTTCTAGACTATCTTATAAGTAAATAATCAAAAATCAGCAGTGTACAGCTTAAAAATGTCATTGTAGTTGCTCTGTAAGTCACACATTTTATAGAATGAAAACCTTGAGCAAGAGTAATAGGGTTAGAAGCAATAAACTAATATTTTTCCTAAGTACTTCATCTACCTTTCCTTGCAACTGAAAATAGTTATCTTTTCACATCTTTCAATATTTACTTGATTATTTTATAAATTAGCTCTGTGATGTACTTTTATTACTGTTGAATGTTTTAAAGCAGTTAGAACTAGCTCTCTTTCTCTATAGCTCCTCTTTTACTTTTATCATATATATATGTACATATGTACATATATACATTGCAAGATGTTTTGTATATAAATAATATGCATTTGAGAGAAAGTGTACTATTTATCTTTGTGATTCTGCGCTTATTTCTCTTACCACATTCATCTCCAGTACTGTTTGCTTTCCTGAAAAAAGCACACTCCTTCTTTTCTGTGGCTGAACTGAGCTACACAGTATGTATGATCCCTCTCTTTATATGTTCACTCATTGCTTGATACCTAGGCTGGTCCCAAGCTTTGCCTGTTGTGAACAGTTCTTCTGTAAACATGGGTGTGTAGGTGTCTGTGTAGTGTCCTGACTTAGATTCCTTTGCATGTAAAGAGTGATATAACTGGGTCGTATAGGAGGTTCAGTTTCAGTTATTGGAGTGATTCTCATAGTGGCTTCTCTAGTTTCCATTCCCACCAGTAGTTTACAGAGGTACATCCACATCCTTGCCAGAATTACTTTCTTTTAACCAAGAGCCACTCTGACTGGGATGGGAAGGAATTTCAGTGTAGTTTTGTTGTTTTCCTGATGGTTAAGATGTTGAAAATGTTTTCATGTACTTACTGATCATTTGTACTTCTCTATACACCTCTGTATATCTAATTCCATAGGATGAGAGTTGTGAATAGTGCTGCAGTAAACATAAATGTGCAAGGATCTTTATGGTATGTTACCTTAGGAACTAAAGAAAAGCTGGCTATGGTAGGTCTTTGTTAGTTCTCTAATGAAAAGATTCCCTACACTGATTTTCACACTGTTTGGCATAACTAATATCTTATATTTAAACCAACAGTGCATGGGTTCACAGCCCCCTGCCTTTGTTTACCAGCACTTACTGTCTTTTGTTTTCTTAATGGTAGCCATAGTGACTGTGGTGAGATGATAGAACCTTTTTTCTTTTTTTCTTGTTTGTTTGTTTGTTTGTTTGTTTCTAAGTCAGGATTTCTTTGTGTAGCCCTGACTGTCCTGGACTGGCTCTTTAGACTAGGCTGGCTTTGAACTCACAAAGATCCTCATTCCTCCGCCTTCTAAAGGCATGTGCCACTACCAACCAGTGAGATAGAATCTTAATATGGTTTTGATTTGCATTTGATGACTAAGGATGTTGACCATATTTTTCATGTTAATTTTACTTTTTACTAATAAATTTTACCTATTTATTGATTAGATTGTTTGGCTGGTGTTTCTTGTTTTTATTTATTTATTCTTTTAGTATATTGTATATAAAATTTCCCTAGTAGATGTAAAGCTAGCTGGAAAAGCTTTGCTCCCATTCTGTGAATGGTAACTTCCCTTAGGTGTTTCATTGGTAAACACCATGTGTAAGCTGTTTGATATTCTGGCTGTCATTTTCAGAGTCCTTTGCAGAAAGCCCTTGCCTCTGTCTGCATCTTGAAGTGACATTTTTAAAGATCCACATTAAGGTCTTTGATCCATCTTGAATTGATTTTTGTGGAGGATATCTCGTGTAGGATAAGGATACAGTTTCATTGTTTTACTTGTGGTTATCCAGTTCCCCCAGCATCATTTAATGAATAGGCCATATTTTAACTCATTCATCTGAAGGTGAATTTAAGGTACTACAATTTGTGTTTGTCAGAATCTTATGTGTGATGAAAGTTTCATTATCACATCTTATAGAAAGGTAAGTTGGTACCTTTCTCAGTTCATTAATCAGCTTCACAGTCAATATTTCTCAATGGAAACCATTTAAAAATTCATTCCAGAAACTCCAGATGAAAACAAACAACCACAACACTCCAATATATGTATATACAGATAAACACAATATATCACATCTATGTACATATACATAGATATCTATGTACATACATATACATATGTACACATATATTCAGATTGTGTATTGCACAAGTTTTTTGTTCTACTGATGCCTTTAAGTATGCCTTCATATTTATTATTATTATTATTATTATTATTATTTTCTTTATTTACATTTCAAATGCTATCCTGAAAGTTCCCTATAGCCCCCCCGCCCCTGCTCCCCTACCCACCCACTCCCACTACTTGGCCCAGGCCTTCCCTTGTGCTGGGTCATATAAAGTTTGCAAGACCAAGGGGCCTCTATTCCCAGTGATGGCCGATTAGGCCATCTTCTGCTACATATGCAGCTAGAGACACAAGCTCAGGGGGTACTGGTTAGTTCATATTGTTGTTCCACCTACAGGGTTGCAGCNCCCTTCAGNTCCTTGGNTACTTTCTCTAGCTCCTCCATTGGGGACNCTGTGTTCCATCCAATAGCTGGCTGTGAGCATCCACTTCGGTGTTTGCCAGGCAGTGGCATAGCCTCACAAGAGGCCGCAATTATGAAGATGTGTCAGAGTCACCAGCCATGGGCAGCTTGATGCTGTAGTAATTTGGTTTGTGTCGTAAATATTTATAATGAGGTTTCTGCTTTTATTCTATGTACTGAGTACTTACACTCCATTATTTTAGTTCAAACCTATATTGCTTCCATTTGGGAGTCTAATAAAATCAATTGAGTTATCAGAACATTTTGTAAGTTTTGTAAGAAAAAAATGGGGAAAGAAGATTTTTTTTTTTTTTTGATACAGCAAACTTTTTTGGGGACTGCATAATGCCAAGGGACCACAGTGCAATCTAAGCACAAAGAGGAATATGCTTCACCACAGAGCAGACAGATACTTCAATAGCCATACAAAAAGCATTTTGACTTTTGAATTTAGATTTTAGTTTCATTTGCATTGTTTATGTTCCCTCTCCATCCTCACCAACCACTCCCCTTCCCCTGAGCAGATTTCCCTCTATCACAATGTAAAAACGGGGCTATTGTTTCCAGTTTCTCAGATTGTTCAGAGTAGTGGTTAGGCTTTGGAAGAGACGTTACATTCCCTGAGCCGTTTCTAGCATGTCTAGCATTCAGTTCTGCACTCCTGCAGTAGGCACTCTGTGAAGGAAGTATACATTCTTGTGTTTTTCCTTCAACCTGAGACCTTTGCCATGTAGACAGACCTAGGGTCTCAGTACAAGATTTACAGTTTTACACATTAGTTAATAAACCATACATTTATGTGGTTTGATTTAGACATATAGTAGTTTCTTCAAAACAAAGATTCCTGTAATGTCTGAGATGTATTGGCATGCATGCTAAAATGTATATTCTTTATTATCTGAAATATGACCCTGCAAATAGTAGGATGCTCTAAATTTTTGTTGAGGGTTCAGCTATACAGATAGCACAAGCCCACAATCGTAAGGAGACCTTAGGGAGTTCAGAGTTGTCTTTTCCAAATATTGCTCTTCTGAAGCCATTCTAAGTGCTGCTCACCTTCCTTGAGGAAGGCATCTCTCATGTTTGTCGTACTCCAACCCTCACACACTAAACATTGCTAACTTGTATTTTCCCAAATATCCTTTAATTTTTTTATTCATTTTTAAAATTTAAATATATGTTTTCAAATACTTTCAAACTTCTGGATGTGGTGTGGACACTTAAATCCCACACCCCAGAGGTGGAGGCTCTCTGATCCCTGTGCATTTGAGGCCAACCTAGTCTGTATAGCAAGTTCCAGACCCGCTTGGGCTACAGGGTGAAGTCGGAAAAAACTGAAATTAAATCACAGTTAACAAGCAAGCAAGCAAGTAAACAAACATAGAGACCTCAGATACAATCTAACTAAGTAGCTTCAGGTTTAAAACCATGGCACATAGCTTATGTTCAGTAGTCAAGACCCCAAGGAAAAATTTGCCTTGTGAATTATTCATTAATTTGAGAAAATGAGTGATAAGAGCTGGCCATTTACCTGAGTTAGTACTTTGACCCCAGTGTTTTACATGCAGCTCAGTAACCTGGCTATGTTTATAAATAGTGCTTAAAACCATGCTTTGCTTGATGAATGACTTGTTTTTTTCACACTGCTATTATGGTGGTGAAAATCCTTTTTCTTCATTGTAACCTATAGTTGGGCATGAAACAGTTATGTTGAGGGAGTTAGATTATGGCATACCTTTTATTGATGTGTCCTGCTTCCAACTCATCTGTCAGTTAGCAATGCTTTGTTGATGGTACCAAGCCAAGTGTCTGGTAAGTGAAGAATCTTATCCAGAATTAATACTACGCACTAGGGAACTTATGCAGAACCCAACTAACTACCCACATTTATACACTACAGGGTCCTGCTCATTCACTCTCAGTGTTTATCAAATCTTTATTAAGAAATGTCTTCACACACAGCTACTCATGTTGAGGTGTTTTCATTTTAGTAAATGAATATTTGCTGTTAGGAAAGGGGAGCTTCTGCAATCAGGTCTGTGCAGTCCTGCAGAGAGTGCTCCTCACTTCAGATCCGAAGATGCAAGGAGCTTGTTACTTCTCTATGTATGGTTATCCCGCAGAGTACTATCCCCAAGGAGAGAACAACTAATGTGTGGTACTGTGGTTTTATTTATTTAGCAAAATTCTTGAAAGCAAAAAGCTATTGTGCCTTAATATTATATTTCATTATTCTTTTTACATGACTCACAATTGTATTTGGAGTGGTTTGTATATGAAATTTGGCAGTGTAGAGGTTGTGGTTATGAGGACAGGAAGTGATCAGCAGAGGAAGCCCCGAGGAAGTAAAAATTGCCAATATGAAAGCTGCATGCGCTACCTTAGATGCTTAAACAACAGGCTTTCATCTTCCATGTGTCCCCGCAGTATCCCACTCACTAGCAAAATCATGACTTATGTGACAACTGCTTCTGTTCTTTGCCCAGTAGCTCTATAGTAACATAGGAATACATTTTTCAAATGGTTTAGTCATGCATGCCTAGCACAGAGTGACTGACATAGTAGATCATCAGCAATGTTTGTCAGAGGAAATGAACAAATACCTCCATAGTCCTCTGCAATGCAGAGAAGTTAAAGAAATCTACTTCAGTGGCTGGACAGAGTTATGAAGAACAATGTGTATTGGGTTTCTCTTACTTTTCCTTCCTTTTATATGTGAACATTCTGCTAATTCTTTTGTGACATGTTTGAATTCATGTGTTAATTTCCTTTTTCTGCTTTGGCATTTCCTTCTTCTACTGTTAGTCATTAAACATGCTTTTGATTTTCTCTTTCTCTTTCTTTTTTTCTTTCTCCTTCATCTTGTTTATGTTGTACGGAATTGACAGCGTATTGTCAGGGCAGAAATAGTCAAGTACCCGGAAGAAGATAACCAACACCCCAGCTCTGCTCAGAGTAGAGTCTGTTCAGTACAGTAGTGCAGGTACTTACGGGTGAATTATTGCCATTTGGGGAGGGGATGAGGGCTAGTTATATTATCTTGTTCTTCCTTATGAAGGAACATTATTAATTAAAATGACATGTCTTGGTTTAGAACAATTGGTCTTGTACAATGAAAATTATAAATTAAACAAGAAATTGAGAACAAATACCATTTCAGTTACTTTCAATTATGTATATCTTTATGGGTGTTTATTACACATGTAGTACAGACGATTGAAGCAGTTATTTCATTAGTAATTACTTACCATTTCCCCTCCACCCCCAGAAATAGATGGCAATTGAAAGGTTATTAAAATTACTTTAAAGATAGTCTTGAATTGCCCTTCTCTTGATCTGTGTACATGGACTTAGTAAAAGCTAAAACTAAAAGAGGGATTATTTTCATTTCAATTTTTACTTAGAGATGAAGTATTAGACATTTTGCTAAATTCATTGTTTTAGACTGAGCATAAGATGGAAGGAAGTATGAAGGTATCTTTTGGTTTAAGTTGATTTATAGGCATGGATATGAAGTGACTTTTAAATTCCTCACTATGTCACGTTTTATTATAGTCATTATACTTAACCCATAGTGAACTAAGAGTTTTGAGAGGAATGGTTTGAAAACTGGAAAAATTTTTAACAGTGGAGTTTCTCAGGCTTTCCTGTTTTCTATGTGAATCCTTTAAGACACTTCTTTTTCTAGTTCACAAAGTTATAGCCAAGTGTAATGGTCATGAAAAGAGTAAAAAAATAATGAAAATCTTAAAAATGCTGATATCTTTCCTATCAACTAAATATGTATGAATGATTTAACTTGTACTAAAATTATAACCAGGGTTTAAATATTCATATTGATTTGTGAGTTTTTAATAAAATTTGTGATAACTTAAATAAGTATTAAAATTCATAACTGAATGGCTTCCTTTAAAAAAAAGGAGAAGGCAAACAAGAAAATCCCAAACCTATTTAATAAATTCTGGCCAATTATTTTTAATACCAACTCCTGTTTCATTTGTGATGTTTGTTTTTAGACGTTCACCAGAGCTCAGAAAACAATTGATGCTCAGGGCTTTTTCTGATGTCTTGATAATAACTCTTTTCTTTTATGGCAGAGAGTGGTGAAGGCAGATATTGTAAACTACAACCAGGAGCCCATGTCAAGAACTGTTAACCCGCCTCGGAGCTCCATGTGTGCAGTGCAGTGAGCACACACTGTATTGATAATTCTGGCTGCTCTTCCCCTGGATTGGGCCCAAGCTGCCTAGGACCGTGCTTTTTCAGTGACTGTCTATGTAGTCAGCCCACACTTCCTCCCACTCTGCTCCTTCTTCCTTTAGTTGCCTCAGGGATCAGGCAGCTCCCTGGACGGGAAGGAATGCAGATTTGGAACCACGGGTTTTGAAATCTGAATGGAGAATCCATTCTCTGGATTGAGACTGCCTCCTCGCTCCAGAAGAACCATGTTGCTTCTTTATCTCTTCACTTCTTTTTTTCCCAGATATAAAAAACTTTAACCAGATATGAAGATGCTCCAAGCTTTGATCATCATTTTCTATCTGAACTTGTGTATGTGAAAGTGTACTTCAGAGCGCTGATGGTGAAAGTTTCTCAAGAAGGTGTTTGTTTGCTGGCTATTAAGAGTCAAATATACAAAGCTGTATCTAATTGAAAGTGCTTCAAATGAGGCTGTAATAGAAATATTTTTTCATTTTTAAAGGAGCCTAATGTGTTTATATTGTAGTTTATAACTCACAAGTAGTGAGTATTTGATATTGTATTTTTATTACTGTATCATGGTCATTGCATATTTTATCATATTTGGCTTAGATGGCTTTATGAATTTTGATAAATGGTTCAGCTGATCCTCCACATGGAATTTCTCCTACAGACTGTATGAGAGTGCTTCCAGATGAGTCATGATACCCTCGGATCATTGTGGATCGATCATACTGTACCTGATGTTCAGATGGTTTTCTCAGATAAATAAATTTATTTAAAATATGTTTTCTGGGATTTTCATTTATTCATCTTCCTTTTGTTACAGAAAAACAAAGTAGATTTGAACACATGGCTAGCAATCCTGTGACAGTCTGTGTGCCGCCAGTTTCTTAAGCGTTCCTAGGCATTCTGTTGGTTTGTTTATAGTTGAGCCTGTAGCCTGCCATTTCTGGACCTCTATCAGCCCTGGCCCATTTTCTCTCTAGTCCATGCCACTCTTGGTTCTGTGCACATTAAACTGTGAATTCATTCCTATCTGTTGGCCGCACAGGTCCCTCGGCCAGGAACCCTCCCCCTTGTCCTCTCCTCTCCCATGCTCCCTCCCTTCCCTCTGTCTTCTCCCACATTGTCTGCTTCCTGCTCTGTCTTGGTCATAAAGGCCCAGTGCTCGGTGCATACTGCATACCTGTTACTGAAGTAGGAATGACCCCCCCTACATCCCCTTAGTCCACACATACGTGAAGCTATTCTCAGCTCCATGGCATGAGCATCAGTGCCTCTAGGATGCTTCCTTCCCCTTCCTGTCCTGTAGCACAAGGCACAACTTTTCTCTGTGAGCTATTTTATCAGGGTTTTTGTTTGTTTGTTTGATTTTTTCTTTTTTTATTGGATATTTTCTTTATTTGCATTTCAAATGTTATCCCCTTTTCTGGTTTCCCTCCCTCCCAGAAACACCCTATCACATCCTCCCTCCCCCTGCTTCTATGAGGGTGTTCCTCCACCCACCCACCCACTCCCACCTCCCCGCCCTCGATTCCCCCATACTGGGGCATCTATGGAGCCTTCATAGGACCAAGGACCTCTCCTTCCATTGATGCCTGACAGGGCCATCCTCTGCTATGTATGCAGCTGGAGCCATGTGTACTCCTTTATTCTACTAGTTATAGAAGCCATGAGAACACTCAGTGAAGCAGAGTGTCTGGTATCTTTTCTCTCATGTCCTTCAATGTAAGCAATCTCGAGACTTGCTACATGTGTGTGCCGAAATTTGTATATCTGGATTTAAAGCTGTTAGAGATTTTAGAAAAGTTTATGTCCTATATGTCTAAGGAAACTGAACTGAGGAAAGGAAAAGTATTTGCCTAAGATGGTGGGATATGAGAGTTAGACCTGATGGAACAGCCATCTCTGCCTCAAGGAGCTACAAGTTTAAATGTTAAAAAAATTGACTGTACTCAGGGGATTTGGGGTTCATTTTTCCATGTTATTGCTATTTTAAAATTTATAATAATTTAATACCCTTCAAAGCTGTCCAGGGTGATAAGCTTTTCATCTTTGTTTAGATGTTGTTCCTGTCAGCTTGTGCCTAATGTTTGCAGACAAGGGCATTTAGGACAAGAGGAAGCTGAACAAGGGAGAGCGAACCCTCAAAGGTTCTTCTGAGCTCTTAGGAGAGAGATTTGATGGTAGTGCTGTTCTAAAGGCTGCACTTGATTGCAGCCCATGGCTAAACTACATTTGCCATGGCTTTTCCTTCTGTTAAGGGGTAAAGCACACCCTTTGGCCCTTTTGTGGTGGCTTTTACATGGATATGGAAACTTGAGGAGTTCAAGCATTCCCAACTTTTCACATGAGCGTGATAGAAGCTGAGCACTGTGAGAATCCAGGTGTGGCACTCAGAAGGGGCAGTGGAGGCAGCGAAGATTGTGTGACTGTGTGTTGTTAAAGTTTGAACTGACTGCACTGAGCAGGGAGAGGGGCGACACTGGCCCTTATAGGCTTGCCTTTAGTCCTGGAGGATTCCAGGACTTGTCATAGGCACTGCTTTACTTTTGTATCAACTGATGAGAGAAGAATTGTCCCCCTCACCCCCCACCCCCACCCCTGTTATAAAGTGAGTATCCTTGGTAAGTGCAGAACCAGGAGCCATGCAGAATGCTTTTGGTTAAGAACAGAATTGCCTGATGCTGATGCTTGCTGGCTACACATTTGTGTCACTCAATTGATTTCCTAGGAATGGAGCAGGACAGGGTGTGAATGGTTCTGGAGAAGTGATGATTGGTCCATGAGGTGCCATCCACTTTCTCAACAATGACGCTTGAACATTGATAAGCAGCATATGTCTTGACCACTAAGATGAAGATAAATTAGTCCCCTTACTGCCCCCTCCGTCAGCCCTCTTGGTTTTCTGTATGTCATTTAAGTGTGACCCCGTATTGAAAATCTCAGTACAGATGAAGCAAGCACAAGCTGCAAATGGAACAGCATAGGGGAAACAGGTTTCTGAATTCTGCATTACCAACTTTTCCTATACTTCAAGGTTTATTTTTGAAACAATAATAATCCATGCTCATTTTACTTTGACAGTTACCTCTCCTGTCTACAGTTTTTAATTTAAGAAATTATAACTTTTTCCCCATCTAGTTTTAGACTCGTCTCTTGGAAGCATATGCTATAATATTTCAAACATATTGTGGTTACTTCGGCTGCTTACTGAGCTTTTGAAAAACACAAAAGTCTGCACTGAGAACTGGTCATTGGATGTTGCCTCTCAAGTGCACTCTCTATTACATGTGGCTGACTGCTCTGGAGTGGCTTGCAGAACCCCTGGAATTGCTTTATTATTCTGGGAGGAGGTAAGCCAGGGCCCTTTAAAGCGGATCACTGAAATAGCAATAGAACATGATAAAATAAGATAAAATAGAATGTCTAAATGTTTGTGGTATTTAAAATAGACAACCTATGCTAATGTGGCCTGAAATGCTAGATGGTCTAAAACGTTTCAAGGTTCAAGGACAGGGAAATGCACATCTGTTATGGTAGTCGTTTGTCCATCCGTAGCCACAGTTATTTCATTCTTGATAAAAGTCCTCTACATTTCTAACCACTCTTAGTTTTAGGATTTCCATTAGTTTAAACCCAATAGGATGTAGACTCCATTTGTATCAGTGATTGGCTCAGAGATAAGGGGATAAGTCCTTCAGGACTAGTGAAACACTGGGATGTTTGCTGAGCTGTTTGAAATAGAACAAGAAAAAAATCAAAACAAAAGAAAAGACAACGAAACTCAAACCAACCAACTGAATAAACAAAACACTCAAGTTGTCAGAAGATTCTTTACCCAGTGGAGTAGGGTGAAAATGGATGTAGCTCTGAGGGACGTTGGCAGCCATCTTGAGATCACAAAGGGAAACCCTGCACAAGAATAGGAGTGGAGCTTACAGTGTAGAAGCAGGATGGGGAAGGGTCAGCCATAATGCCTTTCTGAATCAAGCTGTGTCTTGAGCTGTTTAGTAGTATTTGCCAATTTTCCTTTATCCTTTTTTCTTTTTCTTTTTATTAGATATTTTCTTTATTTACATTTTAAATGTTATCCCCTTTCCTAGTTTCCCCTCTGAAAAATCCCCTACCCTTTCCCCCTCCCCCGGCTCCCCAACCCATCCACTCCCATTCCTGGCCCTGGCATTCCTCTCTACTGGGGCATAGAGCCTTCACAGGACCTAGGGCCTCTCCTCCCATTGATGACTGACTAGGCCATCCTGTGCTACATATGCAGCTAGAGCCACAAGTCCCACCATGTGTTTTCTTTGATTGGTGGTTTAGTCTGAAGGAGCTCTGGGGGTACTGGTTAGTTCATATTAATGTTCCTCCTATGGGGCTTCAGACCCCTTCAGCTCCTTGGGTCCCTTCTCTAGCTCCTTCATTGTGAACCCTGTGCTTTGTCCAATGGATGACTGTGAGCATCCACTTCTGTATTTGCCAGGTGCTGGCAGAGTCTCTCAGGATATTAGCCCAGAAGCTCAGAATCCTTCTTAGAAGGGTGAACAAAATACCCATGGAAGGAGTTTATCCTTTTTTTCTAATCTTTTAAAACAGTTTTCATCTTGTATAAGCAAATGGTTGTACTAGAGGTCTTCACTTGGATTCCCAGATAGATATCAAACTAGATCTTTACAAAGTAAGAAATCCTGTTAGGATACAATATCCCTTAAGGAGAAGTGTGACTGTAAACAGATGTTAAATAGGAGCAAACAGGGCCAAAAGCACAGCACAGTTACTGTCAAGGATTACTGTAATCTTAGGCTGCAGTCACCGTCTGGGCACCTTGGTAGTCTGGAGTCAGCAGGTAAGTGGGGCATGAGGTTCTGCATTTAAGCTCTCAAGTGATTCTTAGCTTATGCTGCTTGCTTTTTGTTTTGTTTTGTTTTTTAAGTCTGATTTGCAAGAGATTAGACTATGGCTACACCCCCCCACACACACACACACTTATGGATGCCCCCCCCACACTTATGTATGCTCCCCCCCCACACACACACACTTATGGATGCTCCTCTTTTTAGAGGATAACAGGGCATTCCAAGTAAGGTGAGGGGATTTGATACAAAATAGTTGAAAGACCATGCTTAGTACGGAGGGGAGAAGGCCAGGGTAAGATGGCCCAGATAATGCTACTCAGATCAGAATGCGCTCCAGGAGAAGAGTGATGGTTCTGGAAGTAGGATAAGTAGGAAATAGCAGAGAAGATTCAGTCTGGACTAGGAAAGACCCTTCAAATGTTTCCTCCCAAAGATGCAAGTCTTACTGTCTGTGTTGTTGCCCCCTGCTGTAGAGTTGTGAACTTCTGCTTCCCAGGGCTATGTGGCTAAAAAAAAAATAATGAGAAATACTAAGAGTATAAGACAACAAGGAATGGCAGTGATTAATAATTAATAAAGGCCTTCTACTGTAGTTTTAAAAGTTCTTTTGGCCAACTAAAAGTTACATGTGAGTAAGGTCTTTCCAGGCACACATGAAACCTTTGTGCAAGGTAGAAAATGTGCAGTCCTCTCTCAGGCTATTTCCCTCTTTTGGAGAACCTTTTTACTGTTTTGTAGGAACAAGGCATTGCTCTGTCTTGCACAACCAGTAAAGTATTTCCGTCACAGGTGCTGTAAATGGCAGCCTGGTGGGTAGCCTGGACTAGACCTACAGACCAGGTTGTAGCCGTGTGCCTGTATGCTTCAGCCTTTGGCTGTACAGTTTTTGACATCTGTCAAACTTTGTCAGAAGGTAAAATCACAGTGTTCATGCTGGGGCTGGGAACTAAGAGCACATAGACAGGTGTCTGCCTCAGGCAGCTCCTGGGCTAGAGAAGGAAGCAGGTGGGCTACTGTGGCTTCCTGCCATCCTTGGTTTCCTGAGACTCCATCCATGGGAAAGATGATATGTGGACCATGAACAACAAGTTACTTCACAAGAAGACAGAGCAAAGTGATCACTGCCTGAGAGGGCCAGCCCTTCTCCACTCACTGAAAATGAACTCGGCTGTCTGTATACTGACAGTCTCATGCACTGCGCTTGGATCTGCACACTTGTGTTCTTTCCAGCCTGCAATGTAGCAACTTTCTGGGCTTGGGAGTTAGGAATGACTATTATAAATAGGGCAGCTATGAACATAGTGGAGCATGTGTCCTTATTACCAGTTGGAACAACATCTGGGTATATACCTAGAAGAGGTATTGCTGGATCTGCCGGTAGTACTATGCCCAGTTTTCTGAGGAACCGCCAGACTGATTTCCAGAGTGGTTGTACAAGCTTGCAATTCCACCAGCAATGGAGGAGTGTTCCTCTTTCTCCACATCCTCTCA
>NC_034602.1:34625932-34628994 GCF_900095145.1 Mus pahari | reverse complement strand
AGAAGCCTTGCAATTTTATGAGGTTCCATTTGTCGATTCTTGATCTTACAGAACACGCCATTGCTGTTCTGTAAAGGAAAATTTCCCCTGTTCCCATTTCTTCGAGGCTTTCCCCCACTTTCTCCTCTATATATTTCAGTGTCTCTGGTTTTATGTGGAGTTCTTTGATCCACTTAGACTTGAGCTTTGTACAAGGAGATAAGAATGGATCAATTCGTATTCTTCTACATGCGAACTGCTAGTTGTGCCAGCACCATTTGTTGAAAATGCTGTCTTTTTTCCACTGGATGGTTTTAGCAACTTTGTCAAAGATCAAGTAACCATAGGTGTGTGGGTTTATTTCTAGGTCTTNAATTCTGTTCCATTGATCTACCTGTCTGTCACTGTACCAGTACCATGCAGTTTTAAATCACAATTCCTCCCTGATTCCAGACTGTTTTCATTACTGTCACACTGCACAGTGAAGGAGAATTCTGCACAGAATGTGGGAGGCACACACCAGCACAGTTAGCCACTCTTGGTTCTGCCTCTTGACTCCCCCTTTTGATCCATAGTAGCACCCACAGATTTTATGTGGTGGGACTTGCTGGCACTATGTCTCTCCAACCTCCCCTTTTCTACCAATGCAGCCCTCAGCCCCTGACACTGGGGTTACTCAGAGGCCTCCACAGTGGCCAACACACACCACCGAGGGAATGAATTTGCCCATGAGTTTATCACTTTCAGATCCCCTCTGTGGTCCCATATGGTCTTTTCCATCAAGGGTAAATAAATTCCTCAGTGTGACATTCAGAATCCTTTAATAGCTTTCCCACTAGCACCCGTTCTTCAATACTAGTGAGCACTTTGTTCTAACAGGTGGGACCCACACTCTTACTTTACTTAGGATTTCTTTAGAGAGGGACACTGCAGAGGGCCGTTAGGAAACTACCTGCTAGAGAGCCTACTGCCTTCCTGGTCAGTCAGACCACCTAACCTCTCCAGCTTGGTGTCCTTATCAGAAGAAACAGAGAGGCTGGAACAGAGCAGGATGGGGACCCTTTTGCTGAGTTAGTTACCCCAGTGACTCATTTGGGACAGTGCAGGTATTCTATGTTATTCAGAAGTGTGTTCCTAACATAGTGTATGGTGTAATCTGCCTTCCAGGGGACCTCTAGGATTCTCACCTCCTTGGTGACACTAAATTATATAATCCCATAGTCAGGAACTGAAGAAATGATGTGTGATCTCCAAGGGCAGGTCACTAAAGATACTACCACTTTTTACCTCAGCCTCTTGAATGGCTCCTTCTGAGAGAAGCCACACAGCATGCAGTGAGGACTCTAGTAGTCGGCAGACACATAAGACATTGTGCCTGACAATCCTTTAGTGCAACCAGCTTAGAATCACCCTCCAGTGCCAGGCAGGCCTTAAGGTAACTGAAGCTTTGGCTTCCTATCAGAGTTCAGCCTCAGAGAAGAAGCCAAGTGTCTTAGTCAGTGTCTTATTGTGAAGAGACAGGCACCATGACCATGGCAACTCATAAAAGAAAGCATTTTATTTGGGTTTCAGAGGGTTTAGTCTGTGGTGAGAGCAGCACAGTGGCATGCAGGCAGACATGGTAGCTAAGAATTCTACATCCCAAGGCAGCAGGAAGAGAAAGACACAGCCTGGTTTGAGGTTTTGAAAACCCCAAAATCCACCCCCAATGCAAACTTCCTCCAACAAGGCCGCACCTATTACAAGGCTAAACTTCCTTTTTATTTTATTTTATTTTTTTTAATCATTTCATTCATTTACATCTCAATTGATATACCCCTTCCGGGTGACCCCTCCACAGCCCCCCCATCCCATCCACCCTCTTCCCTCTCCCCTTTGCCTGTATGAGGGTGCTCCCCCACCCACTCCCCCACCCACCCCCCCCCCCCCCCCCCCCCCCCCCCCCCCATCCCCTCCTGCCCCACCACTTCAGTATCTCCCTGTGCTGGGCCATCAAACCTCCACAGGATCAGGGGCCTTCCCTCCCACTGATGTCAGCCAAGGCCGCCATCTGCTACATATGTATCTGGAGCCATGGGTCCCTCCCTGTACCCTCATTGGTTGGTGGTCTAGTTCCTGGGAGCATTGGGTGGTCTGGCCAGCTGACATGTTTTTTTCTATGGGTTTGCAATCCCCCTCTGCTCCTCCAGTCCTTCGGCCAGCTCCCCCAACTGGGCCCTCAAGCTCAGTCTGATGATTGGCTCCAAGCTTCCACATCTGCATTTGTCAGGTGCTTGAAGAACCTCCCAGGGAACAGCCACACCAGGTTCCAATTAGCACCACACCCTAATGATCAAACATTCAAAAATATGAGCCTATAGGGGCCACCATTCTCACTTAAACCATCACACAAAGAAGTACCAAGCTGAGCCCCGCAAACTCCTGACCCAGAGAACTATGGGGGATAACCATTATTGTCTGAAGTTCTGGAGCATTTGGGTAGCTTATTTCATAGCAGTAGCTATTATAATGACTATTAGTATCTTTGACAGATGAAGGAACTGTGGCTCCTTCTGAGAGAAGCCACACAGCATACAGTGAGGGCTCTAGTAGTTGGCAGACACATAAGACATTGTGCTTGACAATCCTTTAGTGCAACCAGCTTAGAATCACCCTCCAGCGCCAGGCAGGCCTTAAGGTAATTGAAGCACATTTTGGTGAGCTACCCATGACTATAAAGCTGATGAGGTATGAGGATGCTAGCTACCCCAGACCATGCAGTGCAGCAGCCTGACCTTTACTGTCCCCATGCACAAGTGGTAGTGGTAGTAACTTACATAGTTTCAAATGAATGAACAGGCTCTTAACAGAATTAATTACATCAACATATATATGAATGTTATTAAAGACATAGAAAAGTATCTACAGTCCCCATTAAGTTGGATTTTCTTACTATTCAGTTTTAAGAATATGATTCTCCAAATAAAGGCAGCTCCATCATCTGTTCTGATTGTATAAATGATGAACAAGGAAGAAATTAAGACTTCCTTTGTTGGCATTGGGTCACAGCTACCTCTCTCTCTCTCTCTCTCTCTCTCTCTCTC
>NC_034602.1:34610168-34625607 GCF_900095145.1 Mus pahari | reverse complement strand
TTCATGTTATTAAAAACTGCTCTGGGGCTGGTGAGATGGCTCAGTGGGTAAGAGCACCCGACTGCTCTTCCGAAGGTCCGGAGTTCAAATCCCAGCAAACACATGGTGGCTCATAACCATCCGTAACAAGATCTGACTTCCTCTTCTGGAGTGTCTGAAGACAGCTACAGTGTACTTACATATAATAAATAAGTAAATAAATAAATAAATAAAATTAAAAAAAACTGCTCTGTGTATAATGTTTTATACTTTCTTTTATATATTTACCCTTGAGGTAACCTCCAAGAAGTGGTCAGAGCTTACCTTAAGATTATTATGACCTATGGGTGGTCATAAGAGTAGTTAGAAAACATAATTTCAAAGCTTTGACAAACTGCCCTCAAAAAATAATGTCCTAACTTGTTTTGCCAATCCAAAGGAGTGCCTACTTCCCTGTGACCTTGTATGCTAATGCACTAGACACAGTAACTTCCAACATCCTTAGAAGCAGGGCGTTGCTCTGTAGAGTTTTTAGGTATGCAGACGTTTCCATTTTCATGTACAGTACTCATGGGGTCTGGCTTTCTGCAGCAGTCTTAGGAAGAAGGAAGACCTGAATGGTAATGAAAGACGCAGCCTGTGAGAACATTTGCCCTCTGCCTCTATTTGACCCTAACTTCTTTTACTTTTTTCTATCTGTTTGTTGTTTCAAAGTCTTTCAGTGTTGAACTATTTCTTACATATGATGTAAATGCCCTTAGAAATCTTTCATTGAAAGTTGTTTAATTTGTACTGCATAAAGTCACAGCCCACCTATAGCTGTTAAAACAGAAGCAGCTACTGTTGCATGCACGAAGCCTTTGTCCTTATTTTGCTTTCTCTTTCCTGAAGACTCCTAGGTAGAGATTACTAATCTCTTCTTTCCCTGTCACATGTATACCAAGCCTTCTCCTCTTCAAGTACCATCGAGGCATAGTCCTTCCAGGAGGCCAAGAACCCGGGCCTTGTGCCAAAGTATACTTAATGAAGGTTTGTTGAATGAATGAATGAAACCTATCTGCACTGTAGACTGTGAAGAACTACACACAGCTTGGGAATGAGCTGAGCCTGCTCTGTTGTGGAAACGAAAGGGAGAGACAAATTTTGTCCTTGTTAGAAACCAAATCCTCTTCTTCTAGCTTCCTTCTCTTTACTTGAAATAGATTTGCTGGGTAGGATCAGAGGGTCTTTGTAGTGAATTTGTTGGGTGGTATGAGAGGGTCTCAAACATGTTTGATCACCTTTACCAGAGCAGCTGAAAGTATCAGGGATCCTTTGGCTCGGGCTTCTGGGTTCTGTCTGGAGACTACTGGGCACTGATTTCTATGTTGACCTTTCACTGAGGTGCACAAGAGTGTGGTCAACAGTGAGCTTCCGTTTCGTTTGCAAATCTATAAAATGGGACAGCAACCATGATGACATCTCTTGAGTATTTTTAGGGTTGAGATGAGGGTGTGGGAGTCAGGATCTAATAAAACCTTAATTCCAAACCAGAAGGTGAACTGCATCTCTGCTTATCTTGGAGAGACTGGGAGTACAGTTTTTGAGACCAGATATGAGTTAAAAACCTAAGCTCTCCTTTTTTATGGAAGCTTAATCCCCCGTGAGACCCTTGGTTTGTTTGTCTGTTTGTTTGTTTGTTTCATCTTTCACTAGCATTCCAGATGCCCTTGAAGTCCCCTTATTTGTTGGAAGCTTCTCCAAGTCTACCCTGGGTACCTTACCTTCTTGGGTAAGAAGTCTTGCTTCCCAGTATTGTTCAGCGTCACATAGGCCATGGTGCTTGAGTCAGTCGCTTCCTCTCACACTAGCCCTGCTTCCTGTTCTCATTTGTATGCCCTCACCGTTCCAAATTTGTCTTCCAGATTGGCCAGTGATAAACTGATGGATTGGCTTGCTTCTTTGGGCTGGGTTGCAGGCAGATAAAATGGTATAAATAGTTGCCAGAACCTTGGACAAACCGAGGTGTTTCCTCACTTCTTTCACAATGGATTGGTAGAAGCAACTTGAATTTTGATGCCCCCTTTCTAGGCTTCCCTAAAGCCAGCTGACAAGGTGGAAAGGCAGAACAAAGGAACTGAGAAGGTGCCAAGTAAAATACCTGGTGCCAAGCTAGGGACATGCAGCTTTTATAATGGCCGATCTCCACAGTTCACCCTTTCTGCCACACAGTTCACCAGGGAGGCCTTGAGATTTGAGATTCTTGACTTTTACAGAGCAGGTAGCTATGAAGTAGAGGAGAGAAATGTCTTACAAGAGATAAATGTCTTGTCCAAGTTCACTTTGCCAGGAAGAGGCATAGCTGGGATTTGAACTTGCTTTCCCTGACAGGAGGACTTGCCCTACCGGGCAGTACTCATACCTACTTAGGCTCAGTAGTTAGCATTTATATTTCCAGGGAAATGAAGCTAGAATGGGATTTTTTTAAAAGAAGTTTTTGGAGCCAAAATTATTTTAATTTTATGGCTGGGAAAAATGTAAACTTACATTTTCAGCAGACCAGAGATGATAAAGTATGTGTTTGTCAAATAAAATTCTTTACTGTGATAAAGTAAATCATTCTTTGGCCTGTAAAAAATTGGGCCTCACTTGAACTGTTTTCACTGGGACTTTTGCTAATATTTCTGTTATCTCCATTAGGGATTACTATGACAAATGCCTTCTATTCGCTTCGTTAAGCACTTGGGTGAATGTGTGAACATGCAGGGCTTCATAAGTCACAAGGAAATGAAACAACATGGTCTTCTGGAAATAGTTTGAAAACCCAACAGACTGGGACTAGCATCTGGCTCTGCCACTTAGGAACTATAGCACTCTTAGTCAGCTTTCTCAGCTTCCCTAGGCTTTGATTTCCTAATGTGGGGTGTGGGCATCACCATTTATCTCTAAGTAATTGTAAGAATGGGATGAGAAGGCATGCCTTAGCATTCTACAAAGATCCTGGTATGGGGTGAGTGTTCACAGTGCTTCTTGATAGTTTGTGGGTAGCTCTCAGGGTAACTACTAGCTACTTACTGACCATGCTGATTGCCTCATGGCAGGTAGAAACACAGAAGATGCAGGAAGGGGCCAGGACATGGTCCTGCTAACTGCTTTTCTCTACTTAGGCCCCATCCTTTGCTGGCAGGTAGAAGCCTGGTACTCAACTTAGGAGTCTGTCTAGAAAAGTTCATGTTCCAGCATCGCTGAGGTTATAGAGGTGAGAAGAGCACACATAGATGAGAACACAGCACACACAGGTGAGAACACAGCACACACAGGTGAGAACACAGCACACACAGGTGAGAACACAGCACACACAGATGAGAACACAGCACACAGATGAGAACACAGCACACACAGGTGAGAACACAGCACACACAGTGAATTTTACTAGGGACACAATGTTTTTCAAGTTCAGATATGAATGTGATTGGCCTGTTGTGGGGCAACTGTGATATATTCTCTCAACAGTGAAATCCCTATGTTTAGAGCTGTTTAGAAATAGGCCTAGGCAGGATCGGGTAGGAGATTTCCTATTACAACCTAGGTCAGAGTGAGTTATGAATTCTGCGTGGATTTCAGGGTAGACAGAGCATCCAAAACCCATTCTTAACTGCTTAATGGAAGTTCTGGGTGTGACCAGCCTCCCCCGCCCCCTCTGCCATCAACCCGATGGCCTTTTTATCTGCCTACTGTCCAGGAAAAGAGTCAAGTGTAAACTAACCATTCATGTAAATGGGCTGTCAGGTCACTGAACCAATATGTTATGGTTAATCTGTTAAAACAGCAAGGTCCCTGCATTTATAAACACTCCTTGATAAGCTCCTTATAGCATATACAACCCAAGAAAATGAATGACACATACCACCTGTCCTGGAATCCCTGCCCACACCCCACACTACTTGTCCAGATGACCTCTACACTGAGTTCAGCCCACTCCACCTCTTCCAACTAATGTGAATACCACCTAACCTCAGCTCTGTGCTGCCTCTGGGGTTGGGGTTGGGCCAAATATCCCACAGAAGTGCAGAGATCTTGCTTAGAGAATGAGTGTGGGTGTGGGTGGGTGGGAGGGGGTGAAGACATAACAGGACACTTGGGAGCTTTGTAAGATGCCAGTCCACTCAGTAATTACTGTTCTGTCCTCACCTGTATCCCAGATGCCATCCCAGTTGCCTTATCTTGCCCTCAAGCCTTGGTGTTGATGCATTCCCACAGAGATGTCTCGTTTCCATGGGTTAAAGGCCCTCAGGTCAGCAGCTGATCGACCCATGGGGTTGGGAGGGAATATTCCATCATATGTTAATTTGATGGATGGGAGAAAGATTTCTGGGAAGGGAAGAGACTATCAGAGTCTCAGATTTTTGGTAAAGTTAACAGAAGAAAGTGCCATTGCCTATGGAAAAATATGGTGACTGTCAAGCCCATTCTTTTTTACCTTCGGTTTTTAGAATCTTTCAAAAAAACCCATCCAGCAAAATGGCAGGAAATATAAATATGCTGGAAGCAACAATAATAATTCTTGCACTTTGGTATGAGGATGGCTTTCCTAATTTTTTTTTTTTTGTCTAAAACGTATTTGGAGTTTCCTTTAAAGATGATTGTACTTCTCCTAACTACAAACATGCTCATATTATACCCCGAATAAAACTTGTGATGGTTCCCATTGCATGTGGCATCACCATGATACCCAGCCACGCTTTTCCCCTTCCCCATGCTTACTCTGGTATTTTCCTGCCTCTCTGGGAGTTATAACTGAAGTTTCATAACTGGACCACTTGTAGTGTAACCTCTCATGCTTTTCCTGTCTGTAACACTTCATCTTACTTTCTTACCTACGTCCATTTTTTTCTTTAATCCTAACCTCAAACCTTACCCATTGTAGAAAGTGTTGCTCAGGTCCTTCGGGACCCAAGCAGTCAGTACATGTATTTTCACCTACACAAGTCCCAATATTTATCTGTTCACATGTCTGTTTGCTTTAGGAACTCAAGTAAATGTTGACTAAATGAATAAAAACACAATCCATATGGCTTACTATTCTCTTTAGTTGTTATCCATTCCTATTCAAAGTATCTTATATAGCTTATATCCCTATTAGAAAGCCAGGGGAGAAATGTGTTTGCAGGGCTCTCCAATTGGATAAAGAATTGGAACTTCACCTCTGACCTCTCATCCCTGGCACCCACTTTAAGACCACAGCAAAGCTCCCAGAATTTCAAGGCACTGGACATACTCTCTGCCCAACAGATTAATTTTAGAGTCATTGAAATTCCGCCAAGTGTGGGGGGAATGATTTAGAAGCCAGGCTGACAGCCAGCAAAGGAGGAAATTGCTCTCTGTCTATTTCAAGATGAGAGAGTTGTAACCACGGTACTTCCCCCTGTGATGCTGTTCAAAAAAACATCAATTTAATACGTTTATGAAATCTAATCTTCTAACCATAAGTGTTTCAGGGCTGGCTTTGATGTTTAGGGAAAGGAGCCTGATGCCAGGGAGCTCTGTCTATTCGGCGAGGGTGTTGCCTTGCACATAAGGAGAACATTGGGGTTCCTTACTCTCTGAAGAGTCACCTTTGTGTAATAACTTGATGAATATTTAGTCACTACCCACTGTGTTCAAAACACATGTGCTTCAGGAGTAAACACAAAATTTCAGGTAAGAGTGGGGTGCTTGGGTCCTATCTATCGGAATCACTTGAAGTGTAACCTTCCATGCTTTTCCTGTCTGTAACACTTCCCCTTATTTTCTTATCTATGTTCATTTTTTCCCCTTTAAACCTAACATCAAACCCCACCCATTGTAGAAAGCATTGCTCAGGTTCTTCAGGACTCTAGCAGTCAGTCATGGCATAGTTCCTGGTTTCTTTTTCCACTTGAGAAATAACATTCTTCTATTTACCCTATAGGAAGAACAACAACATCAACCAACCAGACCCCCCAGAGCTCCCAGGGACTAAACCATTAACCAAGGAGTACACATGGCTCCAGCTGCATAGGTAGCAGAGGATGGCCTTGTCAGGCATCAATGGGAGGAGAGGTCCTTGGTCCTATGAAGGCTCAATAGATGCCCTAGTGTAGGGCAATTGAGGGCAGGGAGGTGTGAGTGTGTGGGTGGGTGGGGGAACACCCTCATAGAAGCAGGAGGAGGGAGGATGGGATAGGGGGTTTCTGGGAAGCGGGGAGAAACTGAGAAAGGGGATAATATTTGAAATGTAAATAAAGTAAATATCCAATTAAAATAAAGAAAGACAGAAACGTGAGAGAAACAGTCAGAAAGAGTATGCCTTGCATAGTTCTCAGCACCTAGATGTCTTCTCAAGGGGGCTGCCTAGAGTATTTGGTCCTGTGTAAATATATCTTGAGTTGTATCTTACTATAAGTACAATACTCAGTTAAGGAGACTGCAAAATCCACTGGAAATGGAATTGTCTCAAAAATAGAACTACTATCTGGTTCAATAATCACACTACTGAGTATTATATATATATATATATATATATATATATATATATATATATATATATGAGAAATGTAACCACTGTTAAAAAAGATGTCTTCCCTTCCATGTTCTTTGCAGTACTGTTCATAATGGCCATGAAAGGGGAACTTGAGGCTCCATCAGTAGATGAATGGATAAAGACGTATTTCCTTTAACAAGGCCTCACCTACTCCAACAAGGCCACACTTCCTAATAGTGCCACTCCCTATGGACAAAAGTTCAAGCATATGAGTCTGTGGCGGCCATATCTATTCAAATCACAGGAACAATACAGGAAGTGTAAATAAGAGAGCAGAAGGGAAAAATACCAGTGGCGTTATCCACACACTGGGAAATAAATGCCAGGTAAATATCTTGCTATATGCGTTAATGGAAATTTGAAAACAGGCTACTATTTCATGTCGGTAATGGGTGAACTTACTATGTGTTCTAGTTAGCTTTAACTGTCAATTTGACACTACCTAGAAATAGCTTGAGTGGAGAGCCTCAATTGAATTCCTTAAAACAAATTAGCCTATAGTCATGCCTGTGGGAGAACTGTCTTGATTGTTACTTGACATAGGATCTAGCCCATTGTAGGGGGATCATTTCATGGCCAAGTGGTCCTGGACTAGCTAAGGATGCTAGCTAAGCATGAGCCTGTGTGAGCCAGCAAGCAGTCTTCCTCTAGCAATCTGCTATGCTTCTTGGCTATATAGAGTGAGTTCTCTGGCCAGAGGTAATGCTGAGTGGAATATCACCCCCAGCCCCAAGCTCTGCTCTTGATCGTGGATGTGATATGATTAGTTGCTTGAGTTTTTTTCCCTAGACTTTTTCTCAGTGATGGGCTGTAACTGAGAATCATGAGCCGGACACACCCTCCCCTCTTCTAAATTGCTTTTGGCCAATGTGTTTTATCGCAGCAACAGAAAGCAGAGTAGAACACTTTCTTAGAGTCATTGATCCCTCATGCTTCCGTGCCACCTCTGCTCTCCAGCCTGCGGGTTTATCTCAAGGTTGCAAGCCTGGGTTTGATGCATAGTCTATGCTCACTGTGCTGTTGGCATAGGGTAGCAATAGACTGTCCATTTCCTTTGCATGGAAGAATGCACAACTGTCCTCCCAAGCCACAGTTACTCATGTTGGAAAATGTTACCCCTCTATCTCTCCCATCTGTTCTTCAATGGGTTAGGTGTTGTGGTAGGAGAGAGTAGTGGGGAGGAGTTTGCCTGGCCACAGAGATCGGACAGACCCATTGACATAGAGGGCAGAGGTACTCACTGAGGAGAAAACCCCTCATCGGGAAAGGCCTAAATAGTTGCCATGAGTTTTGTCATGGGGCATGATTTTTTTTTTTTTCTGGACATTATTGTGGATTCCAGAAAGTGCTTGCTGTTAGGAGCCTGATATGGCTGTCTCCTGAGAGGTTCTGCCAGAGCCTGACAAAGACAAAGAAGGAAGCTCACAGCCAACCACTGGACTATGCTCGGGGGGTCCCCGATGGAGGAAATGGAGAAGGGACTGAAGGAGCTGAGGGGGTTTGCAGTCAACTGTACAACACATCTCTCATACTTATGCTTCCTACTTAACTCTATGCATTTCTTTGACCAACATGTGTCCCTTTTGAACTGTGTTTTACCAACTGCCTCAGGTAACCACAATTCTAATCTCTACTTCTGTGAGATCTTTACATATATTACATGCCTTTTAGGTTAACCCACAGTGTTGCAAATTACAGGATTCAGATCATTTTTGTGGGTGAGTGGTATTTCACTCTTTGAATATACTTGTTCATAAACATTCATGTGGACTCTTGGTTATTGAACTGTACTATATGCTGACAATGTAGAACTCAGCACACTGATTTGTCTCCTTTACATGTATGTCCACGAGTGGGGTTGGTGATCATTGAGGTTATATTTGCATTTTCCTAATGGTTGATGATATTGAACTGCCTTGCTTGTCATTATTGGTAATGTGTACATCTTTGGAGAAATACAGTTATATGTTTGCCTCTTAAAATGATTAAATAATAATTTTATGTGTATGGGTGTTTTGCCTGCCTCTATGTATATGAATCACGTGTGTTCAATACCCACTGAAGCCAGGAGAGGCTTCCTCTGGGCTCATAGTTCACATATCATTGTGCACAACCATGAAGGCGCTGGACATCAAACTGGAGTCCTCTTGTAGAGCAACAAGTGTTCGTAAACTCTGATTAATTTTTTCCCAACTCCTTTAGCCTATTTTTAAAATGAGGTTGTTTGCTTTGAGTTGAAGAAAGTGCAGCTACTTGGTTCACAAGCCAGGTCCTGGTGAAGCATGATTTTAGAGCACTCTGTCACCAACACAAAGAGGCCTTCGTGCCCCCCTCCATCTCAAGCCTGAGGCTTAGAAATATGTGTCCGGAATATTCTGATCTCATTTCATCATTTTGACAATCAATGGCTGTTCACCTCAAAAGTGCTCCCGAAAAGACAGGCACGTAATGTAGATACTTTGAATGGCAATAGAGGAGAGTTGGAAATCTGGCGGCTGGCCTCTGTTTGGGCAGAAGGCTGGAAAGGGTAGAATGTTCCACATTCTAATTATCTTCTAACCACTGTTGGGCCAAGCTCCATGGGCTTACCTTATTGGCACTTGTGATCACCAGGCTGTGTCACTTCGAGGGAACACAGAGTGTCTCTTTGCACATAGATCATGAGGATGGAAAATACAACAGATCTGCTTTTCCAGAGGAACACAGGCCTCCCTCATTCCCCTCAGAGTTTTCCAAATGGTTCTGGGAATCTCCAGAAGCATGTCTGCCATTTCTGTGTTCTCTAGGGACATATCTTCTTGCTAGTTTGTGGAAACCTTGCATCTCACCTGTCTTGTTCTAACTTGTGTTGACTTACCATAGCAACAGCTTGATCACAGACAGATAGGAACCCTTTGCATAGAGCAAAGGGACATGCTTGGATAGAACACGTGAACAGTCCCCAGAGTCACTCTGTCTCCACAATGAGCAGTCCTCAGCTTTTTCCTGTAAATGTATATATAGTTTCTTCGGCCAGGCTTAGAAAAAGCCGCACACACTCCTTAGCCTGTGTTTTTCCAACTAAGAAATGTTGTTTCTTTGATTAAATGCATCCTTTTCATCATTGCCAGTTGTGAAAATATTGTTAGAGCACAGGTTGGACAAAGAATGGGATCTCGCCATGTTGATTTGCAAAGACCACCACTGAGTTTCAGAGTCAGATGCCCATCAACTCATTTTTCTCTTGAGATGAATCTGACACATACGTGTTTCTGTGCTTCAGTTTGTAACATGAACAGTTTATTCAAATGATGATAAAATACATTTTTGTAATTTCTTTATACATGGTCTCATCATGATGCAGCCCTGCTGACCTTAAACTTCCAATAAAGCTGAGGGTGTCTTTGAAGCACAGATTCTCATGCTCCCATCTCCCAAGTGCTTGGGATTATATGTGAGTGCCATATGCCCAGAGCGTTTTGACATTTTTATCTTAAAATATCTCACTATATCTTTTAATAAATTTACACACCCACATCAAAGAGTCTATTTCCCCACCCTCACAGAGAGACTCCTATACATATAGAGTTTAACAGAGTTTGGCATCTTCTTGGAAAAGCTAGAAGAACAGCTACTAAAGGGTGGCTGGATACATGTATTATTCTAGACTCTCCACATGCTATTCTAGCAAACTCCTTGGGTGGAGAAGAAACCAGAGCTCATTTTTACAACATTAACACCCACAGGTGGGGGATGGGCAAAGTGCTGTGCTCATGGAAGAAATATTTCCTTCTTTAACTTGGCTTCAACTTGCATTATAATAAAAAATAGGAGAAGCACTTATGGTTAATTTAACAGATCCATTAGTGAAAGAACCCTTAGAAATCCATCCAGACTTTTCATTATATAAATAGAAGGGACTTCTCAGATGGGGAAAATGCCTTGTTCAAGCTCGGATCATAGGAGCCAAGTGCCACTTCTTCATCGTCTTGTAGCCAAATAATTCTCTACAGCTAATTCTGAATCACAGTTCTCCCTACACTTTGGGTTGATGGCTGTTACTGGCTAGTAATGGCTTGTGGTATTTACTTTTCCAGGTTCTAACATTTTATCATGTAGCAGGACTCTACCACATTGGAAAAAGAAGGTCTTGATGGTGAAATCAGTTCAGACCTAACACAGTTTAAGAAGCTTGATGCACAAGCATTGTTAATCCAGCAAAGCTTCAGTTTCCAATATTGTGTCAGTTCTTGTAATTAGGTGAATTGTTTCATGGATGACAAGTCTATGAATTTTCTATAAGAAACGGGTCTCAATTAGGAAAAATTAATCTTCTATTTCTTATTGGATGAAACAAACCTTGAGAATAATAGTAATTAATTGGCTGATTTTATAGAAGTTTTATTAGGACCCACAGTACTTCTACAGTGGATGGTTGGTCTCTCTCCTCAACTCAGTTTGCCTCTGACTCAATTCTGGCTTCTGCTTTTTTTGACTCTAACCTGGGACCTTACAGCTCTCTTGGTGCTAAGTTGTAAGGTCCCAGTTTAGAGTCAAATGAAGCAGACTCTATGAAGGAGATGGGGAAGATAACTCCCCATCTCTTGCTTGGATCATTTATCAATCACCAGTTACTGGTATTAGAGCATGAAGACCAAGCTGCACATCTGTTACATAAGTGTAAGGGCATAGGTCTGTTCCATGTTCTTTGGTTGGTAGTTCAGTCTCTATGAAACCCTATGGGCCCAGGTGAGTTGACCCTATAGGTTTTCTTGTGGTACCCTTGGTCCATTTGCCTCCTGCAATCCTTCCTTCCCATCTTCCACAAGATTCTCTGAGATCTGCCTAATTTTTGGCTGTGAGTCTCTGCATCTGTTTCCATCTGCTGCTGGATGAAGCCTCTCATACTACATTCTCTCCAGTCGCGACAAGCGCAACAGGCCCCCCAAAACCTGGGCGCTGTCCTGAGGCGAAAAGTTCACGGAAACTTAGTCTCCTGGAATCATGGCATCCTGTATAATAAATGCTCCAATGTCCTTGCTTTAGTTGGGAAACAGATCCATGTGCTTTCCCTTAATACAAGTTAGATAGATCCTAGGCAGTCAGTCCTTGAGCTGACCCTGAGTTTAGGTAGCTAAGTCACTGCCCTACACAGGAATTTACCATTCTCTAGGAAGAAGGAAGTTTGTGATCTAAAGAGGGACCAGAGTAGATACTTAAAACTATAGATAGCTGAGTTATACCCATACACAAGTATTTACAATGGCCTAGGGGGAAGGTGTACTTTAGGAACTATGGCAAGGGCATGAAGCCCTTGCCCCCTTCCCCTCCCCCCCCTCCCGCTACTAAATATAAGCTGACTTTAGGTGGAGCTGTTTTTGATCCCAGCTGTTAACATTGAATTCTATCCCAGTTGGTTCTTGCCAGTCCTTCCGTGTTTGTATTCCTCTGTTTTGTGTAACTTCCCTATTTTCTTCTGTATAAATAGTCTGATGTTCGATTTGACAAATTGCATTCAGATACCACACTCCCTTGTGTCCGTATTTGTTTGTCACCCCACATTCACTGAATCCTCGCTCACCTGCAACCAGAGACCCGTTCCATGCAGATCGGGGACCCAAGTGGGTCCGTCTGCGGCACTCTCAGATGACAGTTATGCTAGGTTCCTGTCTGTAAGTATAGTCGAATACTATCAATAGTGTCAGAGGTAGACTTTCTCATGATTCCAGTGCTTTATAAAGGGATAGCTAACTGGGTATACTTCATCTGTAGAGTCTACCAGTAAGGATGCTGCTAAAATACTCGGAACAAATAAAATCAGTTCTTTCTCTGTGAAAGTGTTTTTGTTTGTTTGTTGTTTGTTTGTTTGTTTTTTAATCATAGCTTCTACTGTGAATGCACATACCTCCAAATGACTGCCATAGTTTCATCACCTCGACTTCAGGGCGCAACAATATGCAGGGAGATCTAAGGCTTCATCCTTTGCTTTATTCCCTGTGCTGGGAAGGTTACTGCAGCAGAGCAGGCATCCCACCCAGGTTGGAAACTTTGCAGAAACATGGACAGTTCACTTGTTTTCTCTTCCTTTGAAATGAAAAAATATGATCTCTTAGCTGTCTAAAGGGAGGAGTAACTCTTTCCAACACCTGTGGGCCATATTCCCCTGGAAGAAAAGAAACTGGACTATGTTTTATGCCAGTGGAGCTTTCACTGAGAAGAGAGGGAACCAGCTTTCACTGCAACTCATTTGAAAGTGTCTTCATGTCTCACTGAGACTCTGGTGCCTTCTCAGGGTCTATTAGGGAGGAGGTTAACATTTAGGAACCCTGTTAGTGAGCTCAAATAGGATGGTGTAGAGCTCCAAGAATGAGAGAAAGAGGGGAGAAGTTTGTGAGACAAGCCAGCTCCCTCATCTTGAGAACAATAGGTTAATAGCCTACCAAGCGACCCCGTCCCTCCCCAGAGACTCAAGGCAGACCCAAATGGTAGAATTCTTCTTACCTTCTCTTGGCACACTTGTATGATTCCAAGGACCTGTGGCTGCCTAGAAGAAACAACTTTCTTGCCTAATGTGGGGCTTTGACCCTGGGATCTAGGGAGACCTACCCTGAGTTGGAGTGGAGGGAAAGGATTTGACTACTAAGCAACATTGAGGAAAATCAGAGCAACTTGATTGTGCCGGAGATTTGACTGTGTGTCAGCACCATGCACCTGCCTGGATGAAGCCCCTCCCCCGCCCCCCGCATCTCCCATCTTTCCTAAATCCCAGGGGCTGGATCCCAGAAATGACATTTCCCAGAATTCATTGTGGCAAATTTCCTAATCACACTTCATCAGTGACAAACAAGTGAGGTAGAACGTAGAAGGTGCTCAGCGGCAGAGTTAGAATCATTGTTCTCCTGGAAGCACTGAAGAGTTTTGGGTCACATCCTAGTGTGAGGTTGTGAAGTAGGCAGCAGGCCTTAAGCTCCTGTGTTCTGATTTACTGCTGCTGGTGGGGCCAGGAGAGTCACTCCTGTGACACCCTCAGCTTCTTGATGTTCTAAATACAGCTTGTGAGCCTGACCGTGGGAAGATCTTTCCCCGGCTCCCTCCTGTCACCCTAGAAATTTCATAAACATTTATTGCATCATTTCTCATATTTTGTAATACCCAGGATACAGTTTCCAGATAAGGCCTGCCTGTAGCCAGTGAGGGTATGCATAGGCAAATTCTCTGTAAGTGACAGAGAACGTGGAAAGCCATTATTTTCAGAAGACCCAAGTCCCAAAGCCAGCTTTGAAAGACGGTGACTTGCTCTCAGGATTGCTTTAGACAAGATAAATACTTGGAGACAGAAAGTCTATGAACATTTCTGGGCAGTAGCTCTTTTACCTGAAAGAACATATTTAGTATCATAGCATAGTTCTATAGTTGGCATACATATACATTCAGCACTGAAGAAAATGAGCCATGTAATTGTTTTTGAACAATTGAAAATAAGGATCAACAAATCCTTGGTGCGTGGTAATGCTTAGAAGACAGGTGGAAGGATGCAGGTCAAGGGAGGGATCGCTGTGGCTCTGTGGCTTGGGTCGCTCCCTCAGCTCCTTCAGGCCAGCATTTAAATGTTTGGTTTTTTTTGTGCCCTCCACCCTGTTTCCAGCATCTCCCACACATGCCTTCGCAGCTGGCCCTGTCCCTCCTGCATCACTCCTTTCTTGGCACTCATCAGAGCAGACATACTTTAGAATGTCTTGCTTTTACTGCCCTTCCCTCCCACTGAGGTTGCCTACTGTGTTCATTGCTGTCCTCAGGACCCAACTCAGCTTGGCACCTAGAAAGTACCTGACAGACACTCATTGAACAACTGAGCACCATTGCATGTGTAGAACTACAATTGCTAGTTTGTTTTCCTCCCTTCATGGATCTAGCTGTCTTTTGGTATCCATGGAGATTAGGTCTAGGACTTCCTGCAGACACCAAAGCCCATGGATGCTCAGGTTACTTACATAAAATGGTGTAGTGTTTTCATAGAACCCACACAACCTTCTGCAGACTTTAAATCATCTTTAGATTACTTGTAATGCCTAGAGCACTAAAAACACTATGTAAGTGGTTTTTATACTGTATTGTCGAGGGAATGCTGACAGGAAAATTGTTAATGTTTGTTCAATATAACACATTTTAAAAAATATTTTCAATCCATGAATGTGAAATCCACAGACACAGAGGGTCATTATACATATTTAACATCATTCTATAAATAGGCATTTTCTTGTTAAGTATTTTCCTCCCCTCCCCACTAGCTTGCAGAGCTGTTCCTCAGTGGGAAAGAAGTGAAGGTGCATAGTTTATTTCAAGTAGCTGGGTATGAAAAGGATTGGTGAGTGTCATATGGTATCTAACACTTGACTAGTCTGCAAGGAGGAAGTGGTGTAGCTTCTTCAGGCTGAGGGAAGCCATAGAAGCTGCTTGTGACCTAGAACATGCTGCCTCTCACAGAAGTGGCCAGATGTCACTGAGAAGCCAAACAGAACACACATAACAGATATAAAAGTATTTTGTTGTTGTTCGCCTAATGTAATTGTCATCTTGGAGACTTACTGCTGGATAAATGCACTTTTTCTAGCTCTTTCTGAACTCTGGCTGGCTGGTTCAACTCAACTGTTCTGGCTTAAATGCCTCTCCAAGTTGACTGATTCATATTGGCTTCTTTTGGCTTCTCGCTGAATTGCTTGGCTTAATCTCATACTAACTTTGGTGATTTGCTCTAATTTTCTGGTTTTTCTCATTCTCTGGCTCATTCTATCTTTTCCTGCAACCTGTCTGTATTAATCAGGGTTCTCTAGAGTCACAGAACTTACGGATAGTCTCTATATAGTAAAGGAATTTATTGATGACTTACAGTCTGCAGTCCAATTCCCAACAATGGTTCAGTAGTAGCTGTGAATGGAAGTC